>NW_025963791.1:22905568-23067902 GCF_023055435.1 Haliotis rufescens | reverse complement strand
TGGAGAGAGAGGGAGGGGGAGAGATAGAGAGGGAGAAATGGAGAGAGAGAGGAGGGGAGAGATAGAGAGGGAGAAATGGAGAGAGAGGGGAGGGGAAGAGAGGGAGAAATGGAGAGAGAGGGGAGGAGGAAGAGATAGAGAGGTGAGAAATGAGAGAGAGAGGGGAGGAGGAGAGAAATGGAGAGGGGAGAGATAGAAATGGAGAGGAAGAAAAAGAGAGGGAGAAAAAGAAGAGAGGGGAGGTGGAGAGAGAAGGGAAGGAGAAAAGATAGAAATGGAGCTGAAGAAAGTGAGAGGGTTTTGGGGAGAGAGAGGGGTTGGGAGAGAGGAGGGGGATGGGGAGAGAGAGGGGTTGGGGAGAGAGAGGGGTTGGGGAGAGAGAGGGTTTTGGGGAGAGAGAGGGGTTGGGGAGAGAGAGGGTTTTGGGAGAGAGAGGGTTTTGGGGAGAGAGAGGGGTTGGGAGAGAGAGGGGTTGGGAGAGAGAGGGGTTGGGGAGAGAGAGGGGTTGGGGAGAGAGAGGGTTTTGGGGAGAGAGAGGGGTTGGGGAAGAGAGGGGTTTTGGGGAGAGAGAGGGGTTGGGGAGAGAGAGGGGTTGGGGAGAGAGAGGGTTGGGAGAGAGAGGGTTTTGGGGAGAGAGAGGGGTTGTGGAAAGAGAGAGGGTTTTGGGGAGAGAGGGGTTGGGGAGAGAGAGGGGTTGGGGATGAGAGGGGGAGAGAGAGGGTTTTAGCGGGAGAGAGAGGGTTTTGGGGAGAGCGAGGGGTTGGGGAGAGAGTCGGGGTTGGGGAGAGAGAGGGGTTGGGGATGAGATCTCGAGAGAGGGAGAAGGGAGAGCGGCCAGAAATAAGAAAGGCGAGACAGATTCGAAGCGAGGGCGAGGAAGAAGAGAGAGGGAGAAATGGAGAGTGGAGCAATAGAGAAAGGGAGAGAGAAAGTGATTGGGCCGAGAGGGGTAGGGTGGAGATTCAGAGAGAGAAATCGGAGAAGGAGGAATTCAGAGAGAAAGGATGGAGAAGTGAAGAGAGAGAGAGGATGAAATTGAAGAGGGATGGCACTAGCGGGTCACTAAGTCCTCACGAAATGAAAAAAACGTGTTTTTTCGACCTCAGATCTTAAATAATGCAGTTAATATACAAAATATGTTAATATTCAAACAACTCAATTAGTACTAATTGGGCCTTGGCACAAAATACAGCATATCACAGGTTTTTATGCCTTTTTACAAGTGAAAGTGTGTAAAAAATGTGAATAAAACAAACTATTGTGAAACAGGGCATAACCCGGTGTAAGTAGATCAAGGTGAATGTCCATGACCTATGACACCTTGACGACAGGTGAGAACAGGTGCATAATGCCTATAGTCTGTTTCTGCTATGTCAATTTGGACTTTGTTTATTTTTGAATGTTGAAAGTGACGACAAATTACCTCCTGTAAAGTACATTTTGTATTGTTCACTGAGATCAAACTAGCAAACCAGACTAGTACTTTTCGACTTGTTTTGTTATTTCGTCTTTACCAGCGACGTTACGCTTTGTGTCGATTTTTAAATTGAGAAAAACAGTTTTTTTTTCATTTCCGTGAGTACTTTAGTTATGCAGAAGTTCAAAATATGTTCCTTTACCTTGTGTTTGAATCGAATAGCACGTATGCATATGCATGTAGCAAATGTTAGAATGCATTGGTGATAACATCTTTGATAGTTTTTAAAAAATTGTATTAAACTGTCAGACCTATCGACTGTATGTACGTTTACTGAAAGAGTTAAACACTCGTTAAACGTCACTGACATCTACACACAATATGCCCATCACGATAAGCGCCCGAGTAGGAAGTGGGTTCCGCCAGGTCACTTCCTGATTGAGAGCCGTGAAGCCTGCAGTGTCATGCAGTGCGTGACCGGGCACCACCAGACTGAAACAGGCGGCTTAGGAGGCTGAGATAACGACCCAGAGTTATTTGAGCCTAGGCTCTAGACTATCATCTAGTCTCTGAAATGAACATATCGTACAGAAAAAAACAAACCAGTTGTTAAATTATCTTAAAAAAATAATAAAAAGAGCCCTGAGACTCTCTTCATTTTTCCGGATACTGCAGAAATCTAGACTTGCCAAACATTATAGACTTGCATGGGCTGTATTTGATGTATTTGTATCAGGGTCTGTAAGACAGACTACCTAGGATCAGATGACTTCCCTTAGGCTCAGATACCCCCCCCCCCCCCCCCCCCCTCCCCCCTCTTCTCTCCCCCCCCCCCCCCCCCCCCCCCCCCCCGGCTCAAATGACTCCCCCAATTGTTTTGAAATGTTTGCAAATGTTTTGACGCTAATTGTGCAACAGTCTGCGAATGTCGTACACAAATAATATATTTTCAATGATACAGCACAGTATTTTTGCGCTTAGGGTGGTTATTAGACAAACATGACCGTGAAGTATTTCTCAACCATTATTAAACGGGCCCTCTCATTTTCATTTTCTTTGATATTTAATGCGCTAAATCTTCCAACAAAACAGAACAAAGCAGTAATTTATTTCTCTCAGGCCGAGTACATCGACACGTGAGGCACAAACAGTAATTTATGTAGGACAGAGGTTAACCTGGAGGATTTACAATGATGCATGATGGTCACTCTGATATCTTATAACTGTACATGTGAGGTGAAACGGGGTTTTAACGTCGTATCCAAGATTATTGCACATCTATAGCTGGTACTAGTCCGGACTGACGCCGATTTCATAGTGCAAGCTCACTGATATACTATGCCAGAGTTAAACATGAATACCCCACTCAGCCACAGTATACTGACTCCGACCAGTCCTTGTTTTAGCCCCTTAATGCCGAGCACCAGGCAGGGTAACAACAAGTACCATCTTTTAACGTCTTTTGGTGTGACCCGGCCGGGTATCGAACCCCCGACCTTCCGCTTTCCGGGCGGACGCTCTACCACTAGACCATGTAGGCGGTCGAATGGTAACGCCTAATATACACGGGCAAACTGTGTGTTGAACGCCGGCACATTTAACAAGGATGTAACTCCAGTGACGTCATCGTTATAATGATGCAGGAAGTTTGACAGTGTCGTGGCTGATAAGTGATATGTACATATACTTTACATACATGCATTCGTTGCTTGTGTGCTGGAGGGTGGTTACCGGCTAATCTCGTCCATTAACCTTGCAGAGCAGGTATATCCACGAATAACTGCATGTGCAAATAGGAACCTGATATCTCACTCGAAAAGGTAAACGTGCCATTTGTCAAGTGGAAAAAATAAACCTACGTCAGTTCTATCTGAGTTCCCTTCGTTGTATGTCAAAGAGTTGGGGCGTACTTACACAATATGGAAGCACCGATAAATAAGCTGACTGTAATTCGGGTAAATGTGAAGAGTTTCTGAAAAGAAAAATATTTTAAGAGAACCATTTTGATGTCGTTGAGGAATATGGGAAATAAACATATGTTTTAACTTTCTGTAGTGAGTGGGTATGGTTTTACGCCGCTTTACGCATCGGGGCGAGAACACCAGGAATGGGCTTCACATCCATGTGAAAGGTAGAGGAGAAGACAATATTACTGAGACCAAGGATCATAATTCACTCACTACAGTTTTTTTTTCAGTTAAATATACAAGAAGGTACAAGGATAAGCTCTACGCTACCCCACCAAACCATCTGAAGTGAGGTATTTCACAAGGGGAGTAATTAAACAAGTGTCACCAACAGCCTCCTTGTCACAGTACAATGAGTGAGTGAGTGAGTGAGTATGGTTTTACGCCGCTTTTAGCAATATTCCAGCAATATCACGACGGGGGACACCAGAAATGGGTTTCACACATTGTACCCATGTCGGGAATCGAACCCGGGTGTTCGGCGTGACGAGCGAACGCTTTAACCACTAGGCTACCCGACCGCCCCCTGTCACAGTACAACAAACAGCCTCCCTCCTTATCACAGACAGTACAACAGACAGCCTCCCTCCTTGTCACAGACAGTACAACAGACAGCCTACCTCCTTGTCACAGACAGTACAACAAACAGCCTCCCTCCTTGTCACAGACAGTACAACAAACAGCCTCCCTCCTTGTCACAACCAGTACAACAGACAGTCTACCTCCTTGTCACAGACAGTACAACAGACAGCCTCCCTCCTTGTCACAGACAGTACAACAGACAGCCTACCTCCTTGTCACAGACAGTACAACAGACAGCCTCCCTCCTTGTCACAGACAGTACACCAAACAGCCTCCCTCCTTATCACAGACAGTACAACAGACAGCTTACCCCCTTGTCACAGACAGTACAACAAACAGCCTCCCTCCTTGTCACAGACAGTACAACAGACAGCCTACCTCCTTGTCACAGACAGTACAACAAACAGCCTACCTCCTTGTCACAGACAGTACAACAAACAGCCTCCCTCCTTGTCACAGACAGTACAACAGACAGCTTACCTCCTTATCACAGACAGTACAACAGACAGCCTACCTCCTTGTCACAGACAGTACAACAGACAGCCTACCTCCTTGTCACAGACAGTACAACAGACAGCCTGCCCCCTTGTCACAGACAGTACAACAGACAGCCTACCTCCTTGTCACAGACAGTACAACAGACAGCCTCCCTCCTTGTCACAGACAGTACAACAGACAGCCTGCCTCCTTGTCACAGGCAGTACAACAGACAGCCTCCCTCCTTGTCACAGACAGTACCACAGACAGCCTGCCTCCTTGTCACAGACAGTACAACAAACAGCCTCCCTCCTTGTCACAGACAGTACAACAAACAGCCTCCCTCCTTGTCACAGACAGTACAACAGACAGTCTACCTCCTTGTCACAGACAGTACAACAGACAGTCTACTTCCTTGTCACAGACAGTACAACAGACAGCCTCCCTCCTTGTCACAGACAGTACAACAGACAGCCTACCTCCTTGTCACAGACAGTACAACAGACAGTCTACTTCCTTGTCACAGACAGTACAACAGACAGCCTCCCTCCTTGTCACAGACAGTACCACAGACAGTCTACCTCCTTGTCACAGACAGTACAACAGACAGCCTGCCTCCTTGTCAAAGACAGTACAACAGGCAGCCTACCTCCTTGTCACAGACAGTACAACAGACAGTCTACCTCCTTGTCACAGACAGTACAACAGGCAGCCTACCTCCTTGTCACAGACAGTACAACAGACATCCTACTTCCTTGTGACAGACAGTACAACAGACAGTACAACAGACAGCCTACCTCTTTGCCCCGGATTCCCGGCAGTACGACATAGAAGGAGAAGGCAAGAATGACGATGCAAAAGATGAGACCGGACTCCAAGAGGTCAGCCTCGAATGGCGTCTTGTTGGCCTCGTAGAATGTTGGGGCGCCATTCTTGCGGAATGCTGTGTATAAGCCCATGATGGCGTTGCCAACGACGATGCTGAAACATAACAGATAAAGTGGTTGAGTGTAGTTATTGGAGAGGGTCACTATACTGGCCTCGTATAACAGCCTCAAAGTCTGAAACTGTGACGTTACATTACATCTTGGTGAGTGAGTGAGTGAGAATGGTTTTACGTTTTTTTTTTAGCAATATTCCAACAATATCACGGTGGGGGACACCAGAAATGGGCTTCACACATTGTACCCATGTCGGGAATCGAACCCGTGTCTTCGGCGTAACGAGCGAAACATTTTGGTATTTATGAGTGAGTGAGTGAGTTGGGTTTAACGCCGCTTTGAACAGTATTCCGCGCAGTTACATGACAGCTTGTCAGCTTAGAAAAGGTAGGAAAGCCGGAAGTGATGCAGGTCTCAGACGTTTACCAGCTTGGTAGAAGCCCAGAAGCACGGGTTTGGTGCTGACAAACCTAGAAACATAATCGGAGCGAACCGGGATTCGAACCCACAATCTGGTGTGCCCAATGTGCGCAACTCTGCACAGAGAATTGCGGCGCTTAAGAAGACTGACCATCTGTGACCCTGGTACTTATTAACAAAATCAAAGTAAACGCATAAAATGTAAGAAAAGAAATGTAAAAACATGGCGTTTGTTTTCATTTTACTAGTTGACGTTTGTTCATCCACGATACAGAAACCACTTGTCTCTAAGATAAGTTGCTTTATTTGAAATGTGTTATTTGTGCTTTATTTGAGTCTTTCAAAAAGAACGAGTACCAGGTACGTTGTTTGTTATTTGTTGTTTGTTGTTTAACGCCGCACTCACCAATATTTCAGCTATATGACGGCGGTCTGTAAATAATCGAGTCTGGACCAGACAATCCAGTGATTGACATCATGAGCATCGGCCCACGCAATTGGGATACGATGACATGCATCAATCAAGTCAGAGAGCCTGGCCACCCGATCCTGTTAGTAGCCTCTTACGACAGGCATAGTCGCCTGTTACGGCAAGCATTTTTAATTCTACCCGGGGTCTTCACGGGTCGGGTACCAGGCGCGATGAGGTGGTATAAATGCCTGTGAACTCTCTAGCTTATGTTGGCGTCTGTTGAATACTCCCCAAGGAGCTGAGAGTGTCATTCCCCTTTCGGTATACGAGGGATTTGCGGTGTGCAAATAAAATCGTATTTGATATTTTTTTCAGTAAGAACAAATTGCACTGTTTTCTCAATTCTTTTAGATTTGTAGCAGTTTCGGGATTCTGGGGTGAGCAATGAGATGGTATCGGAATTCAGTGAACATGAGGTTGGCATGCTCAGTTTTATTCCCACTGATGCACTTTAAACCTGTCTGTGTGTGAAGTCTATCGCTGCAAGATTGGGTAAGTAACAATTAGGAGATAAACATACCATGTTGACAATTTAGAGCACGGTTCCGTACAGCGCGAACTTCGTGTGAGCATAGCTATTGAGTAAAGCGGCGTGGATTTGTCTCTCTGTTTCCCTAAAACCTGAATAACTCTATCCCTTGATTTCTTTCTCGAGAGCTTCCTGCCCAAAAGGCACTGCCGTGCATACATTGAATCAATCTCGACATTGAATATTGTTGTAACATCAACTCTGCAGTTTATAACCGATAAGTGTACATCGTTATTTCAAAATGCCTACGGACAATAATGAGAAAGAAGCACTTTTCTATAAGTGATAGTTTCCGCGGTGATGCGGACCTCAGATCAAATCAGTTGTTTCAACCAGCGGTAGTTAATGTGATTTGATCCTCATGATAATATATCTGCCCCTCTGTGTCTGGATACCCGTGAAGATCCGGGGTAGAATAGGTCTTCAGAAACCCATGCTTGTCGTAAAAGGCGACTATGCTTGTCGTAAGAGGCCACTAACGGGATTGGGTGGTCAGGCCCGCTGACTTGGTTGATGCATGTCACCGTATCCCAATTGCGTAGATCGATGCTCATGATGTCAATCACTGGATTGCCTGGTCCAGACTCGATTATTTACAGACCGCCGTCATATAGCTGGAATATTGCTGAGTGCGGCGTAAAACAACAAACCAACCAACCAATCTGTCTGGAGGCGGATGGCCAGTTGACTAAACGTTTGGGGAGTTATGTCCCTTGCTCATGACGGTGTTCATCGTCCTCATGGCATTCCTCCAATATCAACCTGTCACACTCTATATATAGAGTAAGTTTTTAAATAATTGTTAAACTCTATTGACATGTTAGCAGGTTGTCTACTTTAGTACTGAGTTATACATGTAAACGCCTTTGTATTTAAATGAGAATGAAGGGGCCAAGGTTCAATCGACGAACGAACAAACAAGAGCGGGATATGTCTCTCAACGCCAGAGAAAAGAAAAAGAAAAGAACCACATTCACATTGCATTTCGTGTTTGCTGATAGTGAAGACGAGGCTGTCAAAGGAATAGAAAATGTGTGTACATTAAAACATGCTTTGCATAATGTGTTTTGCTAGATACTCTTCAATGCCTTCTTTCATTGAACCTAAGAATGACATGTACATATATGTCAATTTTCAGACCGACAACGTAGTGGCTGACGTATAAAGCTGGACAGTAAACAAAGTCGATGCTTGCGTCTCTAATTGTTAAGTCACTCTACTTGAATATCATGCATAACAAAACAATGTTTCCGACAGGTTGGAGAGCGTGTTCGCCGTTTGCACTGTAGATTACTGCTTGTCAGCTTTTTGTGGGAGGAAGGTGACGTGGGCGTTTACCAAGGGTAATAATCGAGGCGACTCTTGGAATTGAACGTACGACCAGCGGATCCTGGTACGACTAGGGACGCAACTCTACTCAGCCGTTTTAAAGGTGTCCTAGTCGTTAATCCGGAAACCATGTTTAACGGTAGTTAACAGTAATAGGGACCGGTTATAGATACGCTGAAAGGATTATCTTCAACAACGATTCGTTAAACCGGGATTTTGCTAATCCGGACGATTTCACTGGATTCAGCAGTGTTCGGATTAACGAGATTTCACTTCGTCTTGACAAAATACACCTTTGAAAGGACGTATGAGCATTTGACAAAAAATAACAACAACCTGGAAAACAATAGTAGAAAGCTTGATGTTTCTGGAGACCTTCAGGAAGTCCTACTGATACAAGTCCTCCTGACACAGTGTTCCCCAAGTCTCCAGAATCCCACGGCCATAATAAAAACAACAAACTCGATAGTAAACACTTCATATCATACAGCTTCCGGGTTCGTGGATTCTGCTTACGGAATCAACATATTCTCATGATTTCTCCATTACAGAATTAATACACCGGAGCATATTAGTATCTTTGAGTCAATTGAAATGACATTATATTAGGAATCGCGTTCAGAAAACAGTATTTTACGCATCATTGTCCTTTAAACAAATATAGGTTTGTTTTGATACATGTCATCACGAAATACAGTAAGTCTATCGTGGCACGAAGTATCTCCATACAGCGAATCATGTGTAAATCGCAACACCCCATACAAATATGAAAAAAATGGATTAATTCAATGACTAAATAGAAAAACAAGAGACATTACAAAATATGAGTGAATGAATAAAACGTGACCAAAGAGGAGACTGGAAACAGTCTAGAAGAGAGAGACATATTCAGTGCAAGATTGTCATCTCATCCGTGTTACCATAGAGTCCTATGTAGCTCCCTGATACGGCATGTGCACACCTCGGTCGCGTTGCCTGACTTACTTCCTTGTTCATGGCAACACGGGGGTGTAACTTGATACCATCATATAATTATAAAAACATTCTAAACGACGTTTCATTGGTACTACAATGTTGTATAATCGTTTTGCATTGTGATTGTCACTGTATGATTAATTAATAATGTCGGCGTGCGTGAAGAGAATGTCGCGAATGCAGATGCATGTTGGGAGATTAAGGTTGAAATAAACACGATACATGAATATTTATCATGATATTTACATATCGTTACCGTCAATCGTAGGATTGATGATCATGAAATCATGTAACAATGAACTTTGGATTAATAATGCAATACTTAAATTTGGCTTATCTCTTCATCTACACATTGCCATTGATCAGGAAGTTCGTCGTTTTGTTTACTGTGGAACATACAGTAAACTACGGTTATAACGAACTCAAAGGGACCACTAATTTTAGTTCGTTATAACCGTAGTTCGTTATAAGCATATATACAGCATATATACAACAAATAGCCGGGACTAAAATTTAAGTTCGTTATATCGGTCAGTTCGTTATAAGCGTGTTCGTTATAACCGTAGTTTACTGTACATCCATCACGTGCCGCTCGTGCAGTCACGGACTTATATATATAGGTCAGTGGTGCAGTAAGTAACAACTGCCATTTACCTGTGAATAAAGGATAACGTTTCTTCCTGTGTCTCTTTGAGCGTGTTGAAAGTCTGCCTCTGTTGCCTTTTCACCCTTAACGTATAAGGCGGTACTCGATTTTAATTCAAACAGTGTTTATAAAGTCATAGTTTATAATGTTTACCTTACATGTATTGACGCATTTCAACACTAGAATACACATTTGTATATGCTAATGTCTTCAGTGATCTATTGTAACCCAACGGATCGACCAGCTAAATCGGTTTTTTTCCTGTGGCCCGTGTTCATATCATTCTATACAATTCTAACCGCCGTGGCTTCCCAACGGTAGACAATACGAGTAGGACATGACCCGTTGTTATCTGATTTCACGTGTTCCCCTTCACCTGCATTCATAATGTTAAAGTAAATATGAGACAAGCCTAATCGGGGTGGATATATTGCAGGGATATATGATACATAGACCACGAGTCGGAACAGTGGACTCTTTTAGAGTGTCTATCTAAAACAACGCAATGGTATTTTAATATAAATAAATTATTGGCAAAATTAGCTTAGTTCTTTAAAAATACATTTTGTCTTTACATAAAAGATGTAATAAAAATAATTGATAATTTCTGACTTCTGACTCGATCCCCTACCGCGTCATAACAAAATACTTTAAATGATACTTGTTGTTACCCTGCATGGCGCTCGGCATTAAGGGTCTAAACAAGGACTAGCCGGGTCGGAGTCAGTTTACTGTGTCTGAGTGGGGTATCTTTGTTAAAACTGCTGCAATGGTTTCTTAGTGGGCTGGGACTATAAATCGGCACATATGTGCATATATAAGTGCAATAATCTTCAAGGAGACGTCAAATCCCATGTCACCTCAACCTCAATACGTATTCAAGTGTGGCAGCACCGGGGTTTCAACTTCAAGGCACAGGGCAAACACCGGAAAGGGGAGATAGGCGCCGCGGTATACTGCCCCAGCGCACTGCATTGTCCAGGCGGGGATGTGGGTTGAGCAACAAATATACACATCAATGGAGGTTATCACGCGAGTGTGTTTGGGGATGGTAAATATCCTGCATTAAGAATAAACATTGTATTAAGCGAGCCTTTGTGAGCTACATACATGGTGTTTATTCCTAATACAGGATATTCACCATCCCCAAACACACTCGCGCGATAACCTCTTTATCACATAATGTCATTCTTTAATTCTGTGCTTGAAAGTCGCTGTCCCTCTCTCACAAACATTACCGAAACATTGCGAGCTGTCCTGGAATGCGCGCATTAATATTTATTACGCCACAGGGTAAGTGATGTGTCTGTCGGACAGTGACAGTAGCCAATTTAGTTCCAACTGAAGCGATGCAACATATACGCAAAACAACTATTGTTTTTACTTGCTTTTCGCGGCAA
Source organism: Haliotis rufescens (assembly GCF_023055435.1). Lineage (NCBI taxonomy): Eukaryota > Metazoa > Mollusca > Gastropoda > Lepetellida > Haliotidae > Haliotis > Haliotis rufescens. The sequence continues at coordinate 23,056,747 of NW_025963791.1, read as the reverse complement.
TCAATCGGTCTGTCCGCTAAAGTAACTGCCCTTTGTCAAAGGGGAGGCTACTCTAACCCTAGTCTATGAGACGTCACGGCCACGGTCAGACGTTGTTGACTGTCGGCCTGTCCTGTCATAACTTTAAGAAGTGCCGTCAGATGTACACACAGCGACAAAACGAAACAAGGTAACAATTCAAACATATTTCGGCAGAAATCCAACAATTTTAATTTGTGAAAAAGGTTTCAAGACGCAGAGGTCTACAAGCACAGATCCCGTACTGATCCCGCTTGGCTAGGCCTAGTGCCCCCGCTAAATTGTTTCAAAATATATATCTCCAATGTTGCCAAAACTTGGAAATGCCAAGTTTAACGCAACACTAAGCAATTTTCCAGCTATATGACGGCGGTCTGTAAAAAATCGAGTCTGGACCAGACAATCCAGTAAAAGATATCATGAGCATCGATCCACGCAATTGGGATCGATGACATGCATCAACCAAGTCAGCGAGCTGACCACCCGATCCCGTTAGTCGCCTTTTACGACAAGCGTAGTCACCTTTTACGACAAGCATGGGTTGCTGAAGACCCATTCTACCAAACACACAAGACCGGGATATGTCTCTCAACGCCAGAGAAAAGAAAAAGAAAAAACCCAAACACATTCACATTGCATTTCGTGTTTGCTGACAGTGAAGATATGGCTGTCAAAGGAATAGAAAATGTGTGTACATTAAAACATGCTTTGCATAATGTGTTTTGCTAGATACTCTTCAATGCCTTCTTTCATTGGACTTTTGGACTAGGGACGCAACTTTAACCTGCCGTTTTAACGGTGTCCTAGTCGTTAATCCGGAAACCCTGTTTAACGGTAGTTAACAGTAACAGGGACCGGTTATAGATACACTGAAAGGATTTTGCTAATCCGGACGATTTCACTGGATTCAGCAGTGTTCGGATTAACGAGATTTCACTGGGTAGACGTCATACACTGTTATTATACTGTTATTCATTTAAACTCTCCATTCGTCTTGACAAAATACACCTTTGAAAGGACGTATGAGCATTTGACAAAAAATAACAACAACCTGGAAAACAATAGTAGAAAGCTTGATATTTCTGGAGACCTTCAGGAAGTCCTACTGATGCCACTGACACAGTGTTCCCCAAGTTCGGTATGACTTTTTGTAGGTCTCCAGAATCCCACGGCCATAATAAAAACAACAAACTTACGGAATCAACATATTTTCATGATTTCTCCATTACAGAATTAATACACCGAAGCATATTAGTATCTTTGAGTCAATTGAAATTATATTATATTAGGAATCGCGTTCAGAAAACACTATTTACGCATCATTGTCCTTTAGGTTTGTATAGATACACAACATCACGAAATACGGTAAGTCTATCGTGGCACGAAGTATCTCCATACAGCGAATCTTGTGTAAATCGCAACACCCTATATGAATATTAAAAATGGATTAATTCAATGAGTAAATAGAAAAACAATAGACATTACAAAATATGAGTGAATTAATCAAACGTGACCAAAGGGGAGACTGGAAACAGTCTAGAAGAGCGAGACATATTCAGTGCAAGATTGTTAACGCATCTGTGTGACCATAGAGTATGCTGGTATGTGAACTGAATTGGGACTTTTTTTAAACGATGTTTGCTTACCACTCATATACATGCGCATTAAGCCTATCAACTGAGCTTGTGAATCATATCTGTACGCCACCTACCTACAACGTCGCAGAACAAATAAGGAAACAATTTCGGGGCTCTACGGTTGCATATTTCTGTTTTAACTCGTCCTCATATGATATTAACGACGGAATTTCATGAATTTTGTCTTAAAAGTCGTTGCCCCTATGGCTTACGGCAACAAAATATCACCGAGTTGTCCACGATCTAGTGAGCGCGGCGTAATGGCTGTGTCGAGTGTATGATGCACAGCACACGCTCGGATAACCCTCACCGCAATGCGCGTAATATGCATGTAGTATAAATATATACTGTTTATAAAATTGTGAATAAACACTGATGGCTATCATTAATATTTAAGGCTGTTTAGTGGGCATTCTAGAAGTTGGTGAGTGAATAAGAAAATCTACAGCTTGCTGGAAAGTAAACTTCTGGGTTTTTTTGCATAGCGATAGGATAACGGTGTAAGAATCTTCATCGAAACGTCGCTAAATTCAATAAACAAAAAATTAATATTCATAAAGTTGTACATTTTCCTATACATTTAATGAGTTTTATCTTCGTATTTACCTTCCTGGTTTGTTGTTCAAACTTTTCGACTAATAAAATCTAACCTACCTTCAAGTGAAACACTCCGATTCCACACCTGTTTGGTTTACACAGGTTCCTGAAATTGGCAGCTTGTCCACAGACGTGAGTGAACTCTGAAACTGTGTAGCTGTGCTCCTATTCTGCTTTAGACATTCGTCTCCCACACCCACTGGTGTTGTTCAAAGTCACGTGATACCCACAATCTGTAATTTTCTTCCTTGTTAGCTTAACGTAAATATATATATCTCTCTCTTTATACATACATACATACATACATACATACACGAACACTATAGTTGCCCGTTAAGTAGGAAGTCATATAGCAACCGTAATGTGCTCTTCTTGTACACTGATCACTGTTGATATTTTGATTATTATTTTTGTTGTGATACAATGAACATTTTAGTAGGGCTTTATGGGTCGGCTGTTCGCGCCGCTTCACAGGGTATTTGGGACATAGATGTCCCAGTGTTCTGAAGGCGCATCATGTTACGTACCTTTGCAGAATGGGAATCGTTGCACAGCTGCAGTTGTCGCCGTTCGTGAGTCAGTTATGAGTTCAATTCCCATGTTTATGACGGTATCATTTACTGGTAACAATACACCTGCACATCATGACTGTAAAGAAAATGTATTGCTTTCCACGGACGGGTACACACACTAACATGTCTATCAATATCACATATTGAAATAGACCCGTGAAGACCCGGGGTAGAATAGGTGTATTATTTCTCAATTATATATTATGTTACAGAATGAAGATACAATATATTGGATTGTCGGAGGTGGACATGCGTTGTGCTTTATTTGTTTTTGAATTGAGAAAGTTACATGAGGATGAGTAATAGCTGGAAAAATTAAAACAAATTTTAAAAGAAACTTTATCTTTGTCTCACATATGTATATTACCCGTGAAGATCCGGGGTAAAATAGGTCTTCAGCAACCCATGCTTGCTGCAAAAGGTGACTATGCGTGTCGTAAGAGGCAACTAACGGGATCGGGTGGTCAGGCTCGCTGACTTGGTTGATGCATGTCATCGTATCCCAATAGCGTGGATCGATGCTCATGATGATAATTACTGGATTGTCTGGTCCAGACTCGATTATTTACAGACCGCCGTCATATAGCTAGAATATTGCTGAGTGCAGCGTTAAACAACAAACAAACATATTAAAATCGACATGAACTGTTACAGAATCATATCCGTCCTCGATTATCAAGTGTACTACATCTTCTGTCTCGTAAGTCGTTTAAGGCGCCTGAATTCGCTGCAGGGAGTACTAAAGTACAGATTCTCGTACTTTTTTGGGTTGAGTCCCGTCCGGGGTTCGAACCCGCAAATTTGCTCCTGGGCTGCTATGGCAATTGCACTGGACTATCCGTCGAAAGATATAAAGATATAAATGCCCCATAAAAGTCCATTGTCGAAAGGATCGATCGGATATTTCACCCAAAATCGGATATTTGGTACCCCTTACCAAACAGGGTTACCTACAGCTGGGTGAGACGGTTAATTGTTATCGTTATTGGTGTATAGTTATTCCCGCGATGCAATCTACCCTTTTCTATCTTCGAACGGCACCTACTATTTTGATAGTTGTTCGTTTATCAACTTTTGGTCATCGACTTCAAAGTATTTGCAAAGTTATACATCTTTATTTACTTCAAGTTTGGACACGGCTGACCCAGTCGTCAAAGGCGCCGCGATTCGCTGTGCGGAGTTGCGTCCCTTGGGCACGCCAGAAACCTATGATTGTTGGTTCGCCCCGATTATGTTTCTAGGTTTGTCAGCACCATACCCGTGCTCGTGGGTTTCACCGAAGTGGTAAACGTCTGAGACCTGCACCACTCCGGGCTTTCCTCCCACATTAAGCTGACACGCCGCGATATAACTGTAATAATGTTAAAAGCGGCGATAAACCCAACACACTCACTACTTCAATTTTGAAGCGGCCGGTTTGCAGGTATATGTGTCACCGCGACCTTTCCGTGCTTCGTACAAAGGGTCTATTAATTTGTACATTCATGATACTACGGGTAATGGCTAAGACGGCCCCGTGCCAAACGACGTGCCTTGAACGTTTTGAGTACTGTATCCTACCTTCCCATCTTCTGAACATGCTTGACTAGGTATATACAATGATTTAATGGAGGTATAATGGTACCACCTACAGTTAACTACGGTTATAACGAACACGCTTATAACGAACTGACGGATATAACGAACTTATTTTTTGGTCCCGACTACTTGCTGTAGTCATGCTGTATATATACTTATAACGAACTACGGTTATAAAGAACTAAAATAAGTAGTCCCTTTGAGTTCATTATAACCGTAGTTTACTTTATAGGATTCAGATCGGTTCATTTCTTGGAGCAGTGGACACATAGTAATCCAGAATACCCTAAAGGTGTTTTAACATTTGATCATTATGTAGTATAATGCCTCATGAAAAGTTGAAAAAATCTCTTTAATGTCCTAAAGTCTTTCATCTCCAGCAAAATGTAAGAAAATGGATAATACATATCAGTGACTGTGTAGTGGCACGCAATCCGTTATTAGAATAGAGTTATGCCCCTTTGATATCGGACACTTCAGAGAATGATAAGAACGTGCGTCGGTGCTGAGTGTGTGTTATGTTTGGGTAATATGTTGATGTCAGCTCATTTACGCTGTAAATTTCAAAATGAAATGTCAGATAAAAGTATTCGATTAGGGTTAGAAACACATTTTTAGAGAGTTTTCAGACTCCGGAGGCAAAGTATGCATGGTTTGGTACATGAATATGAATGCTAAAAAGTCCTGTGCTCTGATGGATTATGTACTACTTTGCTGTTAACATGGAACATTGATAGTGGTCTCTGGTAGTAGTACCTGAGCAACAGAGCTCACTGAGGCAACAATGCAGTTTACCGGGCACAGCCCGAGCTCTTCCATTCAGTCAATAACCGCGCTATAGTGCTACCGCTATAGTGCTACCGCTGTCTCGCTATACCGTTAGTGCCTCACGCTCAGGTGATTCTCGCTTCATGATCCAACACTCATTTTCGGTCTAGGGAAACTTACACATCCTTACGATCCAACACCCGTTTTCGGTCTTAGGGAATCTTACACATCTTTACGATCCAACACCCGTTTTCGGTCTTAGGGAAACTTACACGTCTTTACGATCCAACACCCGTTTTCGGTCTTAGGGAAACTTACACGTCTTTACGATCCAACACCCGTTTTCAGTCTTAGGGAAACTTACACGTCTTTACGATCCAACACCCGTTTTCGGTCTTAGGGAAACTTATACGTATTTACGATCCAACACCCGTTTTTGGTCTTAGGGAAACTTAGACATCTTTACGATCCAACACCCGTTTTCGTTCTTAGGAAAACTTACTCGTCTTTACAATCCATCACCCCTTTTCGTTCTTAGGGAAACTTACACGTCATTACGATCCAACACCCATTTTCGGTCTTAGGAAAACTTACTCGTCTTTACAATCCATCACCCCTTTTCGTTCTTAGGGAAACTTACACGTCATTACAATCCATCACCCCTTTTCGTTCTTAGGGAAACTTACACGTCATTACGATCCAACACCCCTTTTCGGTCCTTAGGGTTAGCTTGCTTTGGGCAAGGGTTAGCCATAATTTCTTACCTTTTCAAGTGTTAATCTAGTTAATCCGACTGGTCAGTCATGTTGACATAAACAATGGTGGGTGTGGTTTCAAGAAAAGATTAATGGGAGAGCGGACAGTGACGTCACACGCATGCGCAATTCATTGTTTTCTGAATTACGCATGCTTGTTAAGGGGGTGCTAATGACCCGATAAACGAGCACTGATTACATGTGATAGCGCTCGTGGTCCAGTGGTAGAGCGTCGGCTAATTAACGCATTAATTAGCCAAGCCGGTGAGCCGGCGAAGCGTGTTTGAGCCCCCACAGCGCTAATTGGATCTGAAAAAGTGCGCCTGGTAAAGTGCACTACTCCCCTCACTGATTCGAACGCTTCTGTGTTAGTGATTTACAAGCTACCCCTGAAGATCCCGGTTAGAATTGGCCTTCAGGTCAGAAACTCACGCTTGTAACGGGATCAGGTGGTCAGGCTCGCAGACTTGGTTGATGCATGCAAAGACGTACATCTCTATACCTCTTTGATTTTTGTCATTGTATCCCAATTTGCCTATAGATCGATGTTCATGATGTCAATTACTGCATGGTTTGTCTGATCCAGACTTGATTATTTACAGACTACTGTCATATCGCTGAAATATTGCTGAGAGCGGCATTGTACGAAAAAGAAACAAACAATAAAAAAGCAATAATTTACAAGCACGATACAAGCAGTTTATTTATAGAATAAATAATAATATGAAACCACACTAAACAGCTACACTAGGCAATAGGCAGATACAGCAGCTGGGCACCTAGGTGACTACCAACTCACTTTCATCTCATGGGAGTGCCAATCTGAGTATTTTATTAGTGGTAGTCACTGTTTATGACAAAACAAAATGCACAGATGAAAACATACATGGTACCAGGTAATCACATTGCTAGTGGAGATGTTGATCTTCTATACTATCATAAGATGCATATCGAACTTCTAAACCACTCGACCGCCTCCGTGGTCTAGTGGTAGAGCGTCCGCCTGGAGAGCGGAAGGTCCGGGGTTCGATCCCCGACCGCGTCATACCAAAAGACGTTAAAAGATGGTACTTGTTGTTACCCTGTCTGGTGCTCGGCATGAAGGGGCTAAAAACAAGGACTGGTCGGCTCGGAGTCAGTATACTGTGTCTGAGTGGGGTATTCATGTTAAACTGCGGCATGGTATCTCAGTGGGCTAGCACTCTAAATCGGCATCAGTCCGGACTAGTACAAGCAGCCACACAAACACACACACACGTACATGCACGTCGCTATATAAGTGCAATAATCTTGGACGCGACGTTAAACCCCATTTCACCTCACATCTAAACCACTCAAGCATGTTCACAGGAAATTTATGCTTGGTTCTTTATTCATGTATTACAGGATGAGAGCTGAATTGGCAGTTTTGTTGAACAAAAGATAGTAAAACAATGAGATCAAAACACCTGTCAGTCATTAGCCGGTGTAGGAGGAGTCTCTGCAGTGTGGCCAATGACAGTCAGTCGTCAAAACTGTCACATCTCGAAAAAGTGAATGTGGAAAAAAAGGAACGAAAATATGAAAGAAGTGCTGCATTGTATGTCCATGTAAGTATTGTTACGTGTCGATTCCCATATTGAAACAATTAGTTAACCCAGAAATCTGTGCATAAAAGAATTTAGTGTGAAACACCCAACAAATGGTATACAATTAACAATTGTCTTACTCAATTAACTAGGTTTAAAGGTCAATACAAATTACTGCACAGCAATTGCAATGGCAGTACAATATTTAATGGCAGTAACAAATACAAAATATGATGGCAGTGGTGATAGCAAAGAGTTCATTGATAATAATATTTACCTATCCCTAACAGTGGTCAAGCTTCCGAGATAGGACTAGGCTGGGAATCAGGGGTGATAGGTGATCTTCACACAGAAGCTGATCTTGATGTAATGTCAAATGAAATGTGAGATGACAGGCACGTGCCCGTCCCACTTATATAGTCTAACTAGCTTCCATCACTTTCAACACAGTGCCAAACCAGTCCAGAGGTCACTTGAACCACACATGTTATTCAACATGTTTCTATAATGCTTGACATCCATCCATGCTATTTAGGAAGTTTACAGATAATTCAGGCATCTAAATATCATAACTTTCTCACCACTGCTTACACTTAATAGTACTACATTCATTACAACTAATCAGTGTCTAAATACAATGCAATGATCTTCTATTGAATCCCAACAGAAACAATGTACAGGTAATACTATTATGTCTTGGTCAGACTAGGTACAGACTGTTTGGTGTGAAAAGAGTCTCTTGAAATGTCAGCACATCTTGCCCTTGTATATACATGCATTGTTTAGTATAGAAAAGTGATTTGTCAATACGAAACTTTGGCACCGTGAATCATTACACCCACTGCTGAAACCTATTGTGTTTTCAGTGGCCTTACTGCAAGAGACGATGTACGTACTGCAACTTCAACAAGTATATCGAGTAAGTATTGAGTAGACATTGAAGAGAAGCAGAGGTTTCAGTCACTGGTAAACATACAACAGAAATAATAAATTCGGGAATGTTCATGGGTCGCTGTTTGTACTGTTCAAAGCAGTGTACGAATAGCATTCCCTCCCTGTATTCCTCGAACTGCCTCATGAAGGCCCAGTGGATTGAGTGTCTTCCCACAGAGCGGAAGGTGGGTGGCTCGATCCTAGGCTGCATCATTCCAAAAGTCATTATAAGATGGCACTTGTTATTTCCCTGCCTTGCGCTCCTAATTAAGGGGTTAAAACAAGGACTGGTCACCATGGAGTCAGCTTCCTGTGTCTGGGGTATTCATGTTAAACTGTAGCATGTTCTCAGTGATCTAGCACTTTAAATCGGCTTTAGTCCGGACTAGCACACACACGCACGCACGCTATTTGACCTAACCCAACCACACACACTTGCATGTCGCTATATAAGTGCAATAATCTTGAAAGTGATGTTAAACTCCATTTCACCTCATCTCACCCTGTATTCCTCGTCACTTTGCCAAGCAGGAAGGTGTCATTAGACTTATTGTTTTGTTCCAGTCGCAATGTCAACGAGGAGAGAATGAGAGATAACCTTGTGAGGGAGACTGAAACTCTCATCAGGCTCAGTGGCGTGTCCAGCATAGCATCAATCTTCTTTGGAGGAGGTAGGAACATAGATTCTATTCAAGTAATATTAGCTAATTATGCATACAGTTTCTGGAAATTTTGGTTTTAAACCCTGATGTGATGCTCTAAGTTGAAACACATTAACAGAATGGATGTCACAATACGCATACCTCACATTTCGATGCAAATCATTATACAAAACTACCTGTGAAGATCCGGGGTAGAATAGGTCTTATGCAACCGATGCTTGCCGTAAAAAGCGACTATGCTTGTCGTAAGAGCCGACTAACAGCACCGGTGGTCAGGCTCGCTGACTTGGTTGATGCATGTCATTGTATCCCAATTGTGTGGATCTATGCTCATGATGTCAATCACTGGATTTTCTGGTCCAGACTCGATTATTTACAGACCGCCGTCATATAGCTGTAATATTGCTGAGTGCTGCGTTAAACAACAAAGAAACAAATATTATATGGACCACAATATGATACATATCACAATACTTCATTTTTTTTGTATGAAATGTTCCGTGTTCCTTGAAGCCCAGCTGACAAATTATTGTTGCTATCAACCAGTTTGTGTTTTTCTTGCATGATGGGTTAAATTCAGGCTTGTTGTAATAGTATCATGCAATCATATGGGAATGAAAGATATACTGGTAATCTATCAGGCCCGATTATTGCAAACCTTCATAAATATTACTTTATGAAAATCCGTACAGAATAGAATGTAAATTGATACATGAGTCGGCGTATTGTGTGTTGTATTGCCAGGTGTAAGGTCACAATGCATTGATACATTGGTGATTTGTAACACCCCTGGTGTACAAGCTGTTATGATCTAGGGGGGCACAGGTGGCCCAGTCGTCTAAGGCGCCGTGATTTGCTGTGCAGAGTTGTGTCCCTTGGGCACGCCAGAAACCTATGATTCTGGGTTTGAATCCTGGTTCGCCCCGATTATGTTTCTAGGTTTGTCAGCACCATACCCGTGCTCGTGGGTTTCACCGAAGTGGTAAACGTCTGAGACCTGCATCACTTCAGGCTTTCCTCCCACATTAAGCTGACACGCCGTGATATAACTGGAATACTGTTAAAAGCGGCGTTAAACCCAACTCACTCACTCACTCACTGTTATGATCTAGCTGTTGCCTTTCCCACAATAACAAGATGAGCAAAGTCATTAATGAATATTTATTTGAAGTTATGATAAGCAAGTCTTATTTTTAGAGGGGTGGAATTCACCAGTCTGCTAGCCCGGACCAGTTTTCTTAATGTTAAAGGTATCCCCAGGGTTGCTAAAATTTCAAACATTTTGGGGGGTATTGCTTTTTGTTATCATTATTCTGGCTAGTAGATGTTTTGGGTTAATTTCCATCTTTATTTGGGTAGTTAAAGCATTTGCTGTTCATGCAGTCCAGGGTTGAATCCTGCTCCTGGGTAGAATCAATCTCATAAAATCAGATCTTAGTTCTCCCTGCGGCTAAACAAAGATCTGAGGACATCCCATTACGGGTTACGTCAGACTAACCTTGCTCAAAGTTTGACCAACCAATGGAAGGACTGACAAGAAGTCGACATTAGCCAATCAGAAGGCAGCATTCTTGTGCTTTACGGCACTAATTTCAAATTGGTGACTACGCTTCGAAACATATTTTGACAAATATTCCATTAAAAATTTGAAGCCTGAACAAAAGAATGTTCTGGAATGGCTAATAGATGGCCTAGATTGTATGGATTCAGTCGTTAAACCTGTAACTATCGTTCCGAATACCCTGCGTTAAAGTTTTCCAGGTTGCATGATTAGAAATAGAAATCACATTCCAACTGTCACTTTCATTATCTGGTAAGCGATGCTCTGATTGGTCGGATGAAAGGTTGTTCTGACCTGTAATGGGATTTCCTCAGATCTTTGGTTAGCGGTAGCGAGAACTAAGATCTGATTTTAATGAGATTGGGGTAGAGTATGTGACCGGAGCCATGATGCTGATGGGATATACTCCCTCTCTTTGTGTTTGCCCCAGGGACCCCAAGTTTAGCAAGCGCAGACACGATTGCAAGTATCATTAATCAAGTCAAAGCACAGGTAACACTGCCTGACTCAGGGGAGATCACTCTTGAGGCCAATCCAACATCTCTGGAGACAAATCGCTTGAGGTTAGTTTTGTCCAATTATTTGATAATGAACAATGTCCACTTTAACCGTTTTATAAAGCTTTTTGAAGAATACAGTCAAAATATTTAAAGTATGACTTCAATTTGACAAGTGTTGGCAAGAAGTGTAGGGATATATTAAAAGTCTCAAATACCATTTTTGGCAGAGTCTCTTGTTATCCACTTGAATGCGGGGACCACACATGACCCAGTTGTTGAATATATTGCATATTCAACAGACTACTGTTGAATATATTGCATTACCGTTGAACACATCACATTACTGTTGAATATATTGCATTACCGTTGAACACATCACATTAATGTTGAACAGATCACATTACTCTTGAATATATTGCATATTCAACAGACCACTGTTGAATATATTGCATTACCGTTGAACACATCACATTACTGTTGAATATATTGCATTACTGTTGAATACATCACATTAATGTTGAATATATTGCATTACAGTTGAACACATCACATTACTGTTGAATATATTGCATTACTGTTGAATACATCACATTAATGTTGACTATATTGCATTACCATTGAACACATCACATTACTGTTGAATATATTGCATTACCATTGAACGCATCACATTACTGTTGAATATAGTGCATTATCGTTGAACACATCACATTAATGTTGAATATATTGCATTACTTTTGAAAACATTAAATTACTGTTGAATATATTGCATTACCGTTGAACACATTACATTACTGTTGACTATGTTGCATTACCATTGAACACATCATATTACTATTGAATATATTGCATTACTGTTGAATGCATCACATTACTGTTGAATATATTGGATTACCTTTGAACACATTACATTACTGTTGAATATATTGCATTACCGTTGAACACATCACATTACTGTTGAATATATTGCATTACAGTTGAATGCATCACATTACTGTTGAATATATTGGATTACCTTTGAACACATTACATTACTGTTGAATATATTGCTATACCGTTGAACACATCACATTACTGTTGAATATATTGCATTACTGTTGAAAACATCAAATTACTGTTGAATATATTGCATTACTGTTGAACACATCACATTACTGTTGACTATGTTGCTTACCATTGAACACATCAAATTACTGTTGAATATATTGCTATACCGTTGAACACATCACATTTCTGTTGACTATATTGCATTACCATTGAACACATCACATTACTGTTGAATATATTGCATTACCGTTGAACACATCACATTACTGATGAACAGATCACATTACTATTGAATATATTGCATTTCTGTTGAATATATTGCATTACCATTGAACACATCATATTACTGTTGACTATATTGCATTACCATTGAACACATCACATTACTGTTGAATATGTTGCATTACCATTGAATACATCACATTACTGTTGAATATATTGCATTACCGTTGAAAACATCACATTACTGTTGAATATATTGCATTACCATTGAACACATCACATTAATGTTGACTATATTGCATTACCATTGAACACATCACATTACTGTTGAATATGTTGCATTACCATTGAATACATCACATTACTGTTGAAATATTGCATTACCGTTGAAAACATCACATTACTGTTGAATATATTGCATTACCATTGAACACATCACATTAATGTTGACTATATTGCATTACCATTGAACACATCACATTACTGTTGAATATGTTGCATTACCATTGAATACATCACATTACTGTTGAAATATTGCATTACTGTTGAAAACATCACATTACTATTGAATATATTGCATTACTGTTGAATATATTGCTATACCGTTGAACACATCACTATTCTTTTGAACATGTCACATTTCTGTTTAACATACAGTTACACATCAACCATTTGCTGATTTTACTACACAGGCATAACTTGTTTTTTCAGAGAATTCTGTGATGCAGGTGTAAATCGACTTTCTATTGGAGTACAGGTAATGAGCTCATTGTTTTGTTTCTACTTTCCACCAAGCCTGTGTGTGTCATAGGACACATTTGGTCTCTAGTATCAGGCTGTACATAGAACACCATGGGTCTCCAGTATCAGGCTGCACATAGGACACAATGGGTCTCGAGTATCAGGCTGCACATAGGACACAATGGGTCTCCAGTATCAAGCTGTACATAGAACACAATGGGTCTGCAGTATCAGGCTGTACATAGGACACAATGGGTCTCCAGTATCAGGCTGTACATGGGACACAATGGGTCTCCAGTATCAGGCTGCACATAGGACACAATGGGTCTCCAGTATCAGGCTGTACATAGGACACAATGGGTCTCCAGTATCAGGCTGTACATAGGACACAATGGGTCTCCAGTATCAGGCTGTACATAGGACACAATGGGTCTCCAGTATAAGGCTGTACATAGGACACAACGGGTCTCCAGTATCAGGCTGTACATAGGACACAATGGGTCTCCAGTATCAGGCTGTACATAGGACACAACGGGTCTCCAGTATCAGGCTGTACATAGGACACAATGGGTCTCCAGTATCAGGCTGTACATAGGACACAATGGGTCTCCAGTAACAGGTTGTACAAAGGACACAACGGGTCTCCAGTATCAGGCTGTACATAGGACACAATGGGTCTCCAGTATCATGCTGTACATAGGACACAATGAGTCTCCAGTATCAGGCTGTACATAGGACACAATGGGTCTCCAGTATCAGGCTGTACATGGGACACAATGAGTCTCCAGTATCATGCTGTACATAGGACACAATGGGTCTCCAGTATCAGGCTATACATAGGACACAATGGGTCTCCAGTATCAGGCTGTACATTGGACACAATGGGTCTCCAGTATCAAGCTGTACATAGAACACAATGGGTCTCCAGTATCATGCTGTACGTAGGACACCATGGGTCTCCAGTATCAGGCTGCACATAGGACACAATGGGTCTCCAGTATCAAGCTGTACATAGGACACAATGGGTCTCCAGTATCAGGCTGTACATAGGACACAATGGGTCTCCAGCATCAGGCTGTACATAGGATGTGGAAATGCACATACAAGTGTTCACACTAACTGTTGAGTGGGGGGAGAGGGCACAAGTGTTCACACTGACTGTTGAGTGGGCGGAGAGGGCACAGGTGTTCACACTGACTTGAGTAGGGGGAGGGGGCACAGGTGTTCACACTGGCTGTTGAGTGGGGGGAGAGGGCACAGGTGTTCACACTGGCTGTTGAGTGGGGGAGGGGGCACAGGTGTTCACACTGGCTGTTGAGTGGGGGAGGGGGCACAGGTGTTCACACTGGCTGTTGAGTGGGGGAGGGGGCACAGGTGTTCACACTGACTGTTGAGTGGGGGGAGAGGGCACAGGTGTTCACACTGGCTGTTGAGTGGGGGAGGGGGCACAGGTGTTCACACTGGCTGTAGAGTGGGGGGAGAGGGCACAGGTGTTCACACTGACTGTTGAGTGGGGGAGGGGGCACAGGTGTTGACACTGGCTGTTGAGTGGGGGAGGGGGCACAGGTGTTCACACTGGCTGTTGAGTGGGGGAGGGGGCACAGGTGTTCACACTGACTGTTGAGTGGGGGAGGGGGCACAGGTGTTCACACTGACTGTTGAGTGGGGGAGGGGGCACAGGTGTTCACACTGGCTGTTGAGTGGGGGAGGGGGCACAGGTGTTCACACTGACTGTTGAGTGGGGGAGGGGGCACAGGTGTTGACACTGGCTGTTGAGATGGGGAGGGGTCACAGGTGGTCCAAATGTTTGAGGCGCTTGTGTGTTTGAATCTTAGATTTTCTCAGATAATGATATTATATATGTGTCTCAGCTCTATACCTGTGCATGAGGATTTCACAAAAGTGGTCATGTTGGTCTTTCCCTCCACATTAAGCTTACGTAACTAATTATATTCACTATTTCACCTGTCACATCATTGTGAAAAAGGTCATTGTTGATTGTTTGTATCTTCAGCAATGGCAAATATTGCATAAAATCAGATGAAACTAAACAGTAGAGTTTGTCATGGTATGAATATTGACATTTATTCATGGGAGCAAGTTTGATGTTATTATATATATTCTTAGCAGCAAACTACATGTGCCAGAAGTATTTGGAACACATTATTAATTATTGTCACTACTCACAACGCGTAGTTATGTAATATTTTGTGAATATTGCTATTGAGCCCTGCATCGTCCCCATTACAGTTACCCGTCCAAGGGCTATGAGGGTGATGAAAGTCTGTTCTTTAACATAGCCTTGCTCTGTGAACAGTTACCCTTTCATCATTTACCTTAGAAATGCTATTCTTTTGTTCAAGTCATTGAGACAAGACAACCTCTCCGTCCTGGGCAGGGACCACACTGTGGAGGAGGCTGAAAGGTGAGCTGGTGGTTTGACCTGGTAGAGTGGTAGAGGTTTAAATGATGAGAGGTATGAGGTTATCCATGCTGCTGACAGTGCACACACATTCGTGACCAACTTTTGTTATTCCGGGACAAGCCGGATAGCAACTCGTGCCCCTCTCGTGGCCATTTTGCGACCGGGTTCAGTCTTAGCGCAAACGGGCATATCTAAAACAATTGTCAACTCGTTGCGTAAGGGTTCACATGTATTTCCCCATGTGTTATATATATTTCAGATGCAATTTAAAGCACACCTGGACATGCAGAATTATACAGTATGATTGAACACATTTAACTGTGTCTTGGTATATTTTTAGATGCAAGACATATGTAAAATCACAATTATTTCTGAGTGATTCTTTGATGAACAACTTGAAATCATACGCGCATTCTGATTGGTTTGTCATATTTTCGCACATGACACTCATCGATAGGGGGACGAGTCATCTTACAGGTTACGGAAAGGGGTGAGTGACGACGAATGAGTGCACGCATTCGGCCTGTCAACATTTGATTTATGTGAAGCACTCTACACCTATCAGAACAGTCTGTCGGCATTCAAAATTTTGGTGCTTGTGTCATAATGAAAACAAAGAGTGAAATAGTGTGGACACTATAATTTGACAACATTTCTGTTCATTTATGGAGAGACCGCCCCCGTGGCATAGTGTTAGAGTGTCTGGAAGGTAAGAGTTCAATCCCCGGCCGCATCATACTTTACGACTTTTAAAGATGGTACTTGTTGGTACCCTGCCTGGTGCTCGGTATTAAGGTGTTAAAACAAGGAGTTGTCGGCTCGGAGTCAGTTTACTGTGACTGAGTGGGGTATTTATGTTAAAACTGCAGCTTGGTATTTCCTCTCAACACCCAGTAGATGTGCGTAGTCATGAGTTATTAATCCTTTGAAACAATAGTTGTGTTCATAGTCAAGCTATTGTTATCTAAACCCCATGAGGAGCTAGTGAGCAGTTCCAGCTATGGAAAAGATTGAACAAGAATAAGAGAAACTCCAAAATTAGTAGGAGATTATAATAAACTATATATATGTGTAATAAGATTATCAGGTGATCAAATCTTGGATTTTACATTGTGAGAAGTATCAAATATTTATTATCCATTTTTTATTATGTTCATATATATAAAATAAACTGCAAGCCTAATACACGTGTAAAAATATTCATTGTTTGTTGACAATGGTATTGCTTGGATAAGTTCATTAGGGTAGAGGGATGAATTTTTGCTATTGTGTGCCTTGATAACACTGTAGGCAAAGTGCACTGTAGGCAATAGGAGAAGACACCTCTATTTGGGAGGATAAACAGTTTTGCTCTATACTGTCATTGTGCTGTGTAGTCTTGGGGGTAGCATAGTCTTGTGGTTAAATTGTTTGTTCATCATGCTGAAGTCCTTGGTTTGATTCCCCACGGATACAATGTGTGAACCACTACTAGTGTACTCCTGCCATGACAAGGCTGGAACATTGCTTAAAGTGGCATGAAACCATATTCACTCTGTTTCTGCCTGGGGATTTCAAGTTAGAATAAGTCCCTAGAATACTAGGCTTGGCGTACAAGGCAACTTAATAGTGACATGGATTGTTGGTCATAAATTCAAACCCCGGTCCAGACTCTATTAGGGGCAGTCGGGTAGCCAAGTTGTTAAAGAGTTCACTTGTCATGCCGAAGACCCGGGTTCGAATCCTGACATGGGTACAATGTGTGAAGCCCATTTCTGGTATCCCCTGCCGTGATATTGCAGGAATATTGCTAAAAGCGGCGTAAAACCAAACTCACTCACTCACCAGACTCTATTATGTACAGGCCACCATCCTACAGCTGGAATGGTGTTGAGTGCAGCATTTAACATCAAACAACAACCCTTGGTACGCTAACGTCTCACCACCAATCTCACCATCTCACCCATCCATTTTGCAGGTGTATCAGGGAGGGTAGGGCCTTGTTTCCTGGCCGTGTGTCTGTGGATCTGATGTTTGGTCTTCCAGGACAGACTGTTCATGCCTGGCTAGCTGAGCTCCGACAAGTATGTGTACAGTCTCATTAAAATCAGATCTTAGTTCTCGCTATCGCTAAACAAAGATCTGAGGACATCCCATTACGGGTCATGTCAGACCGACCTTGCGCGAACTTTGATCGACCAATGGAATGAGCTATCAGAAGACAGCTTTCTCAAGCTTTACGGCACTAATTTCAAATTGGCGACTACGCTTCGAAGCATATTTTGACAAATTCTCGATTACAAATTTGAAACCTGAACAAAAAAATATCCTGGAATGGCTAATAGATGGTCAAGATTGTAAGGATTCAGTCGTTAAACCAGTAAGTATCTTTCGAAATACCCCATGTTAAAGTTTTCGAGGTTGCATGATGAGAAATCACATTCCAACTGTCACTTTCATGATCTGGTAAGCGACGCTCTGATTGGTCGGATGAAAGGTCGTTCTGATGTGACCCCTAATGAGATGTCTTCAGATCTTTGTTTAGCTGTAGCGAGAACTAAGATCTGATTTTAATGAGATTGGTATGTTTATAGCAGACTGGTTTGTTGGGAGACAGAATATGTGTTTAGTCATCTGCTGCTTCAGCTCATACAATTCTTTCCTGTTATAGTAGACATTTTATTCTGGACATCCAGCATGTCCAACCTATTTTTGTAACATAAAGGAATTTTATTTTTTTTCCAATATTATCCTGGAACAAATTATGTATTTAGGATAAATTCAAGATTCCCTCCCAACTGAAGAATATCAAATCCTTGTTATTTATGAAATATGGCATACATGGGCAAGGGATTTAAAATAGTGGCATCTGAACTGAGTTATTGAGTAGCTGCCTACTAGTGATAATTTCTGGTATGAATGAAGAATGTGTTCATAGTGGCTAAACTCTTTTAGGAATTATGTAATGTAACTTGATCTACATATAGATGGAGGACTAGACAAATGATGCAGAGAGAAATCCTTTAGAAACTTGTGATGACTTGTTGTTTTCTCGATATGCAGATGATAGACATATGTGACAAGCACCTGTCACTTTATCAGCTGACCCTGGAGAGAGGAACCCAGCTGTTTAAGGATGTTGGTAAACACACAGTGGTCAGTATAGCTGTTTAAGGATGTCGGTAAACACACAGTGGTCAGTATAGCTGTTTAAGGATGTTGGTAAACACACAGTGGTCAGTATAGCTGTTTAAGGATGTCAGTAAACACACAGTGGTCAGTATAGCTGTTTAAGGATGTCGGTAAACACACAGTGGTCAGTATAGCTGTTTAAGGATGTCGGTAAACACACAGCTGTCAGTATAGCTGTTTAAGGAAGTTGGTAAACACACAGTGGTCAGTATAGCTGTTTAAGGAAGTTGGTAAACACAGTGGTCAGTATAGCTGTTTAAGGAAGTTGGTAAACACACAGTGGTCAGTATAGCTGTTTAAGGATGTCGGTAAACACACAGTGGTCAGTATAGCTGTTTAAGGATGTCGGTAAACACACAGGGGTCAGTATAGCTGTTTAAGGAAGTTGGTAAACACACAGTGGTCAGTATAGCTGTTTAAGGAAGTTGGTAAACACACAGTGGTCAGTATAGCTGTTTAAGGATGTCGGTAAACACACAGTGGTCAGTAAAGCTGTTTAAGGATGTCGGTAAACACACAGTGGTCAGTATAGCTGTTTAAGGAAGTTGGTAAACACACAGTGGTCAGTATAGCTGTTTAAGGAAGTTGGTAAACACACAGTGGTCAGTATAGCTGTTTAAGGAAGTTGGTAAACACACAGTGGTCAGTATAGCTGTTTAAGGAAGTTGGTAAACACAGTGGTCAGTATAGCTGTTTAAGGAAGTTGGTAAACACACAGTGGTCAGTATAGCTGTTTAAGGATGTCGGTAAACACACAGTGGTCAGTATAGCTGTTTAAGGATGTCGGTAAACACACAGTGGTCAGTATAGCTGTTTAAGGAAGTTGGTAAACACACAGTGGTCAGTATAGCTGTTTAAGGATGTCGGTAAACACACAGTGGTCAGTATAGCTGTTTAAGGATGTCGATAAACACACAGTGGTCAGTATAGCTATTTAAGGATGTCGGTAAACACACAGCTGTCAGTATAGCTGTTTAAGGAAGTTGGTAAACACAGTGGTCAGTATAGCTGTTTAAGGAAGTTGGTAAACACAGTGGTCAGTATAGCTGTTTAAGGAAGTTGGTAAACACACAGTGGTCAGTATAGCTGTTTAAGGATGTCGGTAAACACACAGTGGTCAGTATAGCTGTTTAAGGAAGTTGGTAAACACACAGTGGTCAGTATAGCTGTTTAAGGATGTCGGTAAACACACAGTGGTCAGTATAGCTGTTTAAGGAAGTTGGTAAACACACAGTGGTCAGTATAGCTGTTTAAGGATGTCGGTAAACACACAGTGGTCACATCAGTACAACAGGGGAATGAGAGCTTGACCACTGCAATGATATTTTTGCAACCTTTGAAAAAAGCTCCTTTAGATCCATGTTGATTCATAAGTCCTCCTTTAGAAAGTCTTCAATAAAAGAAGAAGATGTCTCTATGTAATATCAATTAGGCTGACTTGTATCAGGCACTATGTCTTGATGTGACTGTTTCTAGCGGATGCCGTCCCCCGATGATGTGGCGACCATGTACAAGGCTGCGGTCCAGGTAGGCAGATATATGTGAAAACAATAGTACTGAACTGTCCTGTAACGAGGGGACTGTACTGTGCTGTAACCATGGTACTATGCTGTGCTGTACCCAGGACACTGTCCTGTGCTGTAACCAGGGTACTGTCCCATGCTGTAACCATGGTACTATGCTGTGCTGTACCCAGGGTACTATGCTGAGCTATAAACAGGGTACTGTACTGTGCTGTAACCAGGGTGCTGTACCCAGGGTACTGTGCTGTGCTGTACCCAGGGTACTATGCTGAGCTATAAACAGGGTACTGTCCTGTGCTGTACCCAGGGTACTGTGCTGTGCTGTACCCAGGGTACTGTCCTGTGCTGTACCCAGGGTACTGTGCTGTGCTGTACCCAGGGTACTGTGCTGAGCTATAAACAGGGTACTGTCCTGTGCTGTAACCAGGGTACTGTCCCGTGCTGTACCCAGGGTACTGTGCTGTGCTGTAACCAGGGTACTGTACTGTGCTGTAACCAGGGTACTATGCTGAGCTATAAACAGGGTACTGTCCTGTGCTGTACCCAGGGTACTGTGCTGTGCTGTACCCAGGGTACTGTGATGTGCTGTAACCAGGGTACTATGCTGAGCTATAAACAGGGTACTGTCCTGTGCTGTAACCAGGGTACTGTCCCGTGCTGCACCCAGGGTACTGTGCTGTGCTGTAACCAGGGTACTGTACTGTGCTGTAACCAGTGTGCTGTGCTGTAACCAGGGTACTGTGCTGTGCTGTGCTGTAACCAGGGTACTGTACTGTGCTGTAACCAGGGTGCTGTAACCAGGGTACTGTGCTGTGCTGTAACCAGGGTACTATGCTGAGCTATAAACAGGGAAATGTCCTGTGCTGTAACCAGGGTACTGTCCTGTGCTGTAACCAGGGTACTGTGCTGTGCTGTAACCAGGGTACTGTGCTGTGCTGTAACGAGGGTACTATGCTGAGCTATAAACAGAGTACTGTCCTGTCCTCTAACCAGGGTACTATCCTGTGCTGTAACCAGGGTACTGTGCTGTGCTGTGACCAGGGTACTCCCCTGTCCTGTAACCAGGGTACTGTGATGTGATGTAACCAGGGTACTGTGATGTGCCGTACCCTGGACACTGTCCTCTGCTGGTGGCCCAGTCGTCTAAGGTGCAATGATTCCCTGTGCAGAGTCCCTTGGGCATGCCAGAAAAATATGATTGTGGGTTCGAATCCTGGTTCGCCCTTATTATATTTCTAGGTTTGTCAGCACCATACCCGTGCTTGTGGGTTTCACCGAAGTGGTAAACGTCTGAGACCTGCATCACTTCAGGCTTTCCTCCCACATTAAGCTGACATGCCACAATATAACTGTAATACTGTTAAAAGTGGCATTAAACCCAACTCACTCACTCACTCACTGTCCTGTGCTGTAACCAGGGTACTGTACTCTGTTGTATCCAGGGTACTGTGCTATGCTGTAACCAGGGTACTGTGCTGTAACCAGGGTACTGTGTTGTGCTGTAACCAGGGTACTGTACTCTGTTGTATCCAGGGTACTGTGCTATGCTGTAACCAGGGTACTGTGCTGTAACCGGGGTGCTGTGCTGTGCTGTGCTGTGCTGTAACCAGGGTACTGTGTTGTGCTGTAACCAGGGTACTGTGCTGTAACCAGGGTGCTGTGCTAAGCGATAGGCTGAGAAATGAACAATATATATAGGCTAAAAGATGAATGGTAGTCAAACTGAGAGGCTAGCTGAGACATATCAGAGAAATGATTACATAAACAATATGTGATCATACAAGGAAAGAAAATGATTTGCAGAAAATATATTTTACATTTCAGATTCTCTCCGATCATGAATACAAGAGATATGAAGTGTCAAACTTTGCAAAACAGGTATGAAAAACATACATATAATGAAGCTTAATCAACAAGAGTGTATTCGAATACACAATGCCATTTACAAAGTGGTCAAATGTAAGAAATGTTATATTTCCGGGATTGGAACCCACCCTTGCCAGAGTGAGGCACCTGATCGCCAGCACACAAAGTCAGCGATCTAACCCACTCAGCCACCGAGGCTTCCACATAAATGGAAGTCCGACAACTGGTAGTCTAGATAACGTACTTTGAGTACCCCTCTGACAAGTGTAAATTGGCACGGCTCCCATGGCCGAAGCTATGAATACACAATGCCATTTAGAAAGTGGTCAATTGTAATACATGTTATATTTGGGATAACACTTTCTGGACAGGACTCAACCCAAAAATGTACGAGAATCTGTACTTTACTAAGAAAGTGTTATCCCAAATATAACATTTGTTATAAGAGTGTATTCCACTCAGCACTAACATGTACTTGAAGAATAATAGTGAGTGAGTTTGGTTTTACATCGCTTTTAGCAATAAGCAAGCATTATCACGACAGGGGACACCAGAAATGGGTTTCACACATTGTAC
The DNA here is from genome assembly GCF_023055435.1 of Haliotis rufescens. Lineage (NCBI taxonomy): Eukaryota > Metazoa > Mollusca > Gastropoda > Lepetellida > Haliotidae > Haliotis > Haliotis rufescens. The sequence goes on along the minus strand of NW_025963791.1, from coordinate 23,034,027 downwards.
CCATGTCAGGATTCGAACCTGGGTCCTTGGCGTGACGGGCGAACGATTTAACCACTAGGCTACCTGACCGCCCCTGAAGAATAATAGAAAAGAAAGTATAAGAAATGAAGCATATATTTATTGTCATTTCCGGTATTTATTGAGTTACAAATAAATTGACCAAGGGCTACTTGCTTATTGCATGTTAACCAATACTGGGGCTGTTGTTTAACCTGGTGGTTTTGATGTTGGCTGATCATGGTGAAGGCCCTGGCACAAGTCCCCATGGGTACCTGTGTGTGTTGTAGTCAGAACGGCCTCAAAACCCTAAGTCAAGACATCTTCCTGATCCCAGAGTGAGCCCATATTTATTGTGTGACAGAGGGTCAGTGGTATGTTTTTGTCCTTTGTCCGTGATAGTCTGTCTGTCTGTCTGTCTGTCTGTCTATGGACCAGTTCGTCTAAGTTATTTAGATTCTAAATACGCATGGACAGCCATTTTGCAACAATAGTTTAGAGATTCAAAATTAAACACAAACGTGTCTTCAGGAAGATTAATTTCTCTGTAGCCAATTATGAAGGTAACCAGTTGTGACTAGTGAGCTGCGATAAGCACCTGTAACTTTTCATACCTTAGATAGGATATGAAGTATGTTGATAGGATCATAATATTCGAGTCCAATAAAATTCATATAATCACTAAATGTAGGATAGTATTGTTAAGACTTTGTGTTGGCTACTTTTTTTTCTTCTTCAAAAACCTGGTTGGGTAGGGTGGCCCTGGGGGGTCCTGGACCCCTCACATAACACACACACACACCACCAACCCCCCAACCCCACCCCCCACCCCCCATCACTCCTCCCCACTTCTGACGCCTATGCAAAATAATCTCTTTGTTGTCCTTTCAGAATAGTTAGAATAGTTAAATGTTAAAGGTATTCCTTGTTATATGGACAATGTAGACCTAATGTGACTTAATAATTGAGTTTGTTGTCTATATTTTTTGTGTGGCCCTTTTGACTTTCTTGTTGAGGCCATTGTGACTTTACCTTTTGAGGTTTTGAGGCCTTCTGACATACGGCCGTTTTGACCTCCCTTCTGTGTGAAGCCAATTCTTGGTCCCCAACCCCCCCCACCCCCCACCCCCCCACCCCCCCCCCACCCCCCACCAGCTGTGATCATGAAAGAAGATGCATCAGAGATCAAACCAAACTCATTCACTAATACTTCTGCTTAAACTAAACTCTTTGACTAAATTTGAGTTCCGAGAGGGTCTGTTTTGGACAGACCTACTGTGTGCCTAATTCTCATTATAGAACAATTCAATGAAACTAGATAAATAACAACACTTATCTTGATAATAATGTCTTTCACCAGGAAGCATACAGCACCCACAACCTGACCTACTGGAGAGGGATGCCATATATAGGTGTTGGGCCAGGTAGGTCACAAGCACACTGAGATTCAGGATATTAGTCAGCAAAAACAAGTTCAAGGTGCGGTGCAGAGTTGCATCCCTATGGATCTGATATTTACCTTGATCATGATACTTGGTTTGCCAGCATCATGCTGGAACCATCTTCCTGAGGCACGGGAGTCAATTGACTGTAAATGTCCAGTTCCCACCCTTGCTGAACTAGGCTGGAATTATGGACTAAAAGGTCTATGTATAGTCAAGTCAAAATCGTATAATGAAATCGACATCCGGTTCATAAACAACATGGCGACTGACGTGCAGATTTTGGTCGATTGCAGGATTTTCTGAGCATGTGTACCGTTAACAGATATTTTTCAAATCTTTTCATGTTTATAATCCAGGTGCTCAAGTGATTTGATGCACTTTGCAAAGTAAGGCACATTTTATTTGGTCTTGACTTGGTGCTACCATTTTGTTTGAAGCAAATGCATGTGATATGAGAGGTGGAATCTGATTGGTCAATAGGAGGACATAGAAGGAACATAACTTGTAATAGCCACTGGTGGTGCTATGATCGAGCCACGGAATTCCAGCCTAGTTCGGCAAGGGTGGAGGATCATCACCTGGAGGATCATCACTGTCATCACCTGGAGGATCCACTCTGTCATCACCTGGAGGATCCACTGTCATCACCTAGGGGATCCACTGTCATCACCCGGGGAATTCTCACTGTCATCACCTGGAGGATCCACTCTGTCATCACCTGGGGAATCCTCTCTGGCATCACCTGGAGGATCCACTGTCATCACCTGGGGAACCCTCTCTGGCATCACCTGGAGGATCCACTGTCATCACCTGGGGAACCCTCTCTGGCATCACCTGGAGGATCCACTGTCATCACCTGGAGGATCCACTGTCATCACTTGGGGAATTCTCACTGTCATCATCTGGAGGATCCACTCTGTCATCACCTGGAGGATCCACTGTCATCACCTGGGGAACCCTCTCTGGCATCACCTGGAGGATCCACTGTCATCACCTGGGGAATTCTCACTGTCATCACCTGGAGGATCCACTGTCATCACCTGGGGGGTCAACTGTCATCACCTGGGGAATCCTCTCTGGCATCACCTGGAGGATCCACTGTCATCACCTGGAGGATCCACTGTCATCACCTGGGGAACCTTCTCTGGCATCCCCTGGAGGATCCACTGGCATCACCTGGAGGATCCACTGTCATCACCTGGGGAACCCTCTCTGGCATCACCTGGAGGATCCACTGTCATCACCTGGAGGATCCACTGTCATCACCTGGAGGATCCACTGTCATCACCTGGGGAATTCTCACTGTCATCACCTGGAGGATCCACTGTCATCACCTGGAGGATCCACTGTCATCACCTGGAGGATCCACTGTCATCACCTGGGGAACCCTCTCTGGCATCACCTTCAGGATCCACTGTCATCACCTGGGGAATCCTCTCTGGCATCACCTGGAGGATCCCCTCTCATCACCTGGAGGATCCACTCTCATCACCTGGGGGATCCACTCTGGCATCACCTGGGGGATCCACTGTCATCACCTAGGGAATCCTCTCTGGCATCACCTGGAGGATCCTAGGGATTTATCTTTACCTGCTCAGAGCCCAATATTTGGCCCCAAGCTGGCAGCCAATGTCATTAAAAATACCCGATTTGGAATTATAAATTTCCCAATTCATGTAATAAGTATTAAATAAGGTAACCTGTATTGTTAACAAGACCAATAAATAGGTAGAGATTTTGATGCTTAGTTTCATAATATTGCATTGAATTCCATATCAAAATACAATGTTAATTTAAGAAAATAAGAACTATGATAAAAAAAAAAGAGAGACTTTTTTCCAAATTGCTAGTCAGGGGCAAGATAACTCTTAGACAATGCTAATTACTGCTGTGTCCATCATGTCCTAGGTGCCCATGGCAGGTTCTACGTGGCGGGTACCAGACAGGCGCGGGTGCAGACCCTGGAGCCAGACATCTGGATGAGGGAGGTTGAGGCCTTCGGGAACGCTACGCGCAAGATAGTTCCACAGACACTTCTAAATCAGTAAGCTGGTGACGATGCTCTGAAAATATTGACTTGCCCAGTGTTTGAAATAAGCCCCTGCCCATAGGCCTGTGGCAGGTAGATCTTGTGTTGGGCTCATGGTTTCAAACGTGTATGGGTCCTTATGCCTGCAGTGACTCTATCTATGTGTTTATTTTTTTTCTTTCACAATAAGCTGCATTGTTTTGAATGAGGGCCAAAAGAGCTTAGTTGGGGTCTGCAGCTTCTAATGCAATTTCTTTATTTCCGACACTGAACCTGACCAAGGAAAATAGAACCATTAATTTTCCAAGATGATTCAAACCAAAACATCATTTGATAAATGACAAGGATTTGTTTGATGTGTTAGGAACGTACAATATAGAATTTTTTTCCACTTGATAAATATTGACACATCCTTGTGTAGAAAAGAAACTCCAAGATAAGAAGTCCTTCGTTTAGATTCAAACTCACAGCCATAGCCCTTTCTGGGAGCCCTCTCCACTATAAAGATACTTACTGACTGTGAAGGAGTTTTGAGACAAGCAAGGGAGGTAACTCATGTTGCCTTAAAGTAGTATTCTGAACAGACTCAGAGTTTCTTGAGTTGCTTTGATTTGTTACAATGGGAAGAGAAAAAAACAGTTGCATTTGTTTTAGTTTTTATAATTTCCAAATGGACCTAAACAAAGTAATGAATTGGTAAATGAATGATTGTATGAAGAAAGATACTTTCAAGTGTGGACGTAGTGAGAAAGGTGACGTGTTGCTCTTCTGTCCAGTTTGGAGGAGATGGTGGCGGTAGGACTTAGGACAGGCTGGGGGATATCACATGACAGATGGGAGGAGGTTTCTCCTCTTGGTCTTCAGGACATCTTCCATCACTCAGGCACCATCCAGTCTTACCGGGACCAGGGCTTGCTGCACCTCGACACCCGGTACAGGCGTTTCTTGTTAAAGAGAACTTCAGATGCTTTTAGTATTAATTAGTTGGGGTTTTTTCTCCCAAACCATAGGCTCATGGAAATATAGTAGATATTGCATAAAAAACATGTTTTATTTAAACTAATGTGAAATCTTAAAATAATTGTTAATGAGTCTCCTCTGGCAAGAGATTTTGTTTGAAATATGCTTCTGTTCACCAGCAGTGAAGGGGTACCTGGTAGGAGGAGATGGTAATGGGACTGTTTATCTCTTAATGACTCATCAGCCAGCTTGGGGTATATAAAGCCAGGTCACTCACTTTGGCATTCTTGCCGTTAAAGGCGACTATGCTTGTCGTAAAAGGTGACTAATGGGATCGGGTGGTCAGACTCGCTGACTTGGTTGATGCATGTCATCGTATCCCAGGTTGATGCATGTCATCGTATCCCAATTGCGTGGATCGATGCTCATGATGTCAATCACTGGATTGTCTGGTCCAGACTCGATTATTTATAGACCGCTGTCATATAGCTGGAATATTGCTGAATGTGGCGTTAACCAACCAACCAACCAACCAACCAACCACTTTGGGCTTCTTATTGGATCAAAGTAGGACTCACTGTGTGGGCTGATTCTGAATTGTCAGTGCTCGCCTTGATTTAGTGTAGTTGCTGCTGTGTATCATCTTTGCAAGTTTATGTAGGAATCAACTGTATGAATATATATTCATTGTGACCATGTATCATTTCAGAGGACTTCGAGCTTCAGACACTGGGCTGGATGTTTTGGATACCTTGATACCATCATTGTTGTTACAGCTGGACTTGGCTTTCAAACCTAGTGTGACATGACACGCCCTGAGACAATCACTGTTACAGCTGGACTTGGCCTTCAAGCCTAGTGTGACATGACACGCCATGAGACAATCCCTGTTACAACTGGACTTGGCCTTCAAACCTAGTGTGACATGACACGCCTTGAGACAATCCCTGTTACAACTGGACTTGGCCTTCAAGCCTAGTGTGACATGACACGCCATGAGACAATCACTGTTACAGCTGGACTTGGCCTTCAAGCCTAGTGTGACATGACACGCCCTGAGACAATCACTGTTACAGCTGGACTTGGCCTTCAAACCTAGTGTGACATGACACGCCCTGAGACAATCACTGTTACAGCTGGGCTTGGCCTTCAAGTCTAGTATGACATGACACGCCATGAGACAACCACTGTTACAGCTGGACTTGGCCTTCAAGCCTAGTGTGACATGACAGGCCATGAGACAACCACTGTTACAGCTGGACTTGGCTTTCAAACCTAGTGTGACATGACACGCCCTGAGACAATCACTGTTACAGCTGGACTTGTCCATCAAGCCTAGTGTGACATGACACGCCATGATACAATCACTGTTACAGCTGGACTTGGCCTTCAAATCAAATGTGACATGACACGCCATGAGACAACCACTGTTACAGCTGGACTTGGCCTTCAAGCCTAGTGTGACATGACACGCCATGAGACAATCACTGTTACAGCTGGACTTGGCCTTCAAGCCTAGTGTGACATGACACGCCATGAGACAACCACTGTTACAGCTGGACTTGGCTTTCAAACCTAGTGTGACATGACACGCCCCGAGACAATCACTGTTACAGCTGGGCTTGGCCTTCAAGTCTAGTGTGACATGACACGCCATGAGACAATCACTATTACAGCTGAGCTTGGCCTTCAAACCTAGTGTGACATGACACGCCATGAGACAATCACTGTTACAGCTGGACTTGGCCTTCAAATCAAACGTGACATGACACGCCATGATACAATCACTGTTACAGCTGGACTTGGCCATCAAGCCTAGTGTGACATGACACGCCATGATACAATCACTGTTACAGCTGGACTTGGCCTTCAAATCAAATGTGACATGACACGCCATGAGACAATCACTGTTACGGCTGGACTTGGCCTTCAAACCTAGTGTGACATGACACGCCCTGAGACAATCACTGTTACAGCTGGACTTGGCCTTCAAGCCTAGTGTGACATGACACGCCATGAGACAATCACTGTTACAGCTGGGCTTGGCCTTCAAAGCCTTGTGTGACATGACACGCCATGATACAATCACTGTTACAGCTGGACTTGGCCTTCAAATCAAACGTGACATGACACGCCATGAGACAATCACTGTTACGGCTGGACTTGGCCTTCAAACCTAGTGTGACATGACACGCCATGAGACAATCACTGTTACAGCTGGACTAGGCCTTCAAACCTAGTGTGACATGACACGCCATGAGACAATCACTGTTACAGCTGGACTAGGCCTTCAAACCTAGTGTGACATGACACGCCATGAGAAAATCACTGTTACAGCTGGACTAGGCCTTCAAACCTAGTGTGACATGACACGCCATGAGACAATCACTGTTACAGCTGGACTTGGCCTTCAAACCTAGTGTGACATGACACGCCATGAGACAATCACTGTTACAGCTGGACTTGGCCTTCAAACCTAGTGTGACATGACACGCCATGAGACAATCACTGTTACAGCTGGACTAGGCCTTCAAACCTAGTGTGACATGACACGCCATGAGACAATCACTGTTACAGCTGGACTTGGCCTTCAAATCAAACGTGACATGACAGGCCATGAGACAATCACTGTTACAGCTGAGCTTGGCCTTCAAACCTAGTGTGACATGACACGCCATGAGACAATCACTGTTACAGCTGGACTTGGCCTTCAAATCAAACGTGACATGACAGGCCATGAGACAATCACTGTTACAGCTGAGCTTGGCCTTCAAACCTAGTGTGACATGACACGCCATGAGACAATCACTGTTACAGCTGGACTTGGCCTTCAAATCAAACGTGACATGACACGCCATGATACAATCACTGTTACAGCTGGACTTGGCCATCAAGCCTAGTGTGACATGACACACCATGATACAATCACTGTTACAGCTGGACTTGGCCTTCAAATCATATGTGACATGACACGCCATGAGACAATCACTGTTACAGCTGGACTTGGCCTTCAAATCAAACGTGACATGACACGCCATGATACAATCACTGTTACGGCTGGGCTTGGCCTTCAAGCCTAGTGTGACATGACACGCCATGATACAATCACTGTAACAGCTGGACTTGGCCTTCAAATCAAATGTGACATGACACGCCATGAGACAATCACTGTTACGGCTGGACTTGGCCTTCAAACCTAGTGTGACATGACACGCCATTAGACAATCACTGTTACAGCTGGACTTGGCCTACAGATCTAACGTGACATGACACGCCATGAGACAATCACTGTTACAGCTGGACTCAGCCTTCAAATCAAACGTGACATCACACGCCATGAGACAATCACTGTTACAGCTGGACTTGGCCTTCAAACCTAGTGTGACATGACACGCCCTGAGACAATCACTGTTACAGCTGGACTTGGCCTTCAAACCTAGTGTGACATGACACGCCCTGAGACAACCACTGTTACAGCTGGACTTGGCCTTCAAGCCTAGTGTGACATGACACGCCATGATACAACCACTGTTACAGCTGGACTTGGCCTTCAAGCCTAGTGTGACATGACACGCCATGAGACAATCACTGTTACAGCTGGGCTTGGCCTTCAAAGCCTTGTGTGACATGACACGCCATGATACAATCACTGTTACAGCTGGACTTGGCCTTCAAATCAAACGTGACATGACAGGCCATGAGACAATCACTGTTACAGCTGGACTTGGCCTTCAAACCTAGTGTGACATGACACGCCATGAGACAATCACTGTTACAGCTGGACTAGGCCTTCAAACCTAGTGTGACATGACACGCCATGAGACAATCACTGTTACAGCTGGACTAGGCCTTCAAACCTAGTGTGACATGACACGCCATGAGACAATCACTGTTACAGCTGGACTAGGCCTTCAAACCTAGTGTGACATGACACGCCATGAGACAATCACTGTTACAGCTGGACTTGGCCTTCAAACCTAGTGTGACATGACACGCCATGAGACAATCACTGTTACAGCTGGACTTGGCCTTCAAACCTAGTGTGACATGACACGCCATGAGACAATCACTGTTACAGCTGGACTAGGCCTTCAAACCTAGTGTGACATGACACGCCATGAGACAATCACTGTTACGGCTGGGCTTGGCCTTCAAGCCTAGTGTGACATGACACGCCATGAGACAATCACTGTTACAGCTGGACTTGGCCTTCAAATCAAACGTGACATGACACGCCATGATACAATCACTGTTACGGCTGGGCTTGGCCTTCAAGCCTAGTGTGACATGACACGCCATGATACAATCACTGTTACAGCTGGACTTGGCCTTCAAATCAAATGTGACATGACACGCCATGAGACAATCACTGTTACGGCTGGACTTGGCCTACAGATCTAACGTGACATGACACGCCATGAGACAATCACTGTTACAGCTGGACTTGGCCTTCAAATCAAACGTGACATGACACGCCATGAGACAATCACTGTTACGGCTGGACTTGGCCTTCAAACCTAGTGTGACATGACACGCCATGAGACAATCACTGTAACAGCTGGGCTTGGCCTTCAAGCCTAGTGTGACATGACAAGCCATGAGACAACCACTGTTACAGCTGGACTTGGCCTTCAAGCCTAGTGTGACATGACACGCCATGAGACAATCACTGTTACAGCTGGGCTTGGCCTTCAAGCCTTGTGTGACATGACACGCCATGAGACAATCACTGTTACAGCTGGACTTGGCCTTCAAATCAAATGTGACATGACACGCCCTGAGACAATCACTGTTACGGCTGGACTTGGCCTTCAAACCTAGTGTGACATGACACGCCATGAGACAATCACTGTTACAGCTGGACTAGGCCTTCAAACCTAGTGTGACATGACACGCCATGAGACAATCACTGTTACAGCTGGACTTGGCCTTCAAACCTAGTGTGACATGACACGCCATGAGACAATCACTGTTACAGCTGGACTAGGCCTTCAAACCTAGTGTGACATGACACGCCATGACACAATCACTGTTACAGCTGGGCTTGGCCTTCAAGCCTAGTGTGACATGACACGCCATGAGACAATCACTGTTACAGCTGGACTTGGCCTTCAAATCAAACGTGACATGACAGGCCATGAGACAATCACTGTTACAGCTGAGCTTGGCCTTCAAACCTAGTGTGACATGACACGCCATGAGACAATCACTGTTACAGCTGGACTTGGCCTTCAAATCAAACGTGACATGACACGCCATGAGACAGATGGACTTGGCCTTCAAGCCTAGTGTGACATGACACGCCATGAGACAACCACTGTTACAGCTGGACTTGGCCTTCAAATCATATGTGACATGACACGCCATGAGACAATCACTGTTACGGCTGGACTTGGCCTTCAAACCTAAAGTAAAATGGCAGCCATGAACCATTCCCCAAGAACATGTATACTGCAGACGTGGTTCATGTACATACTCGGCCATCATTCAACCGAATATTGCCGACTGGACTGAATTGGATACTTTTTTTCTGAATAAAGTTGTTCACAGGCAGGAATATAATCGACATTAGTTACTATATACATCACTTATATTCACTAGAAATGTTTGTTTGTTGTTTAACGCCAACTCAGCAATATTCCAGCTATATGACGGCGGTCTGTAAATAATCAAGTCTGGGCTAGACAATCCAGTGTGACATCATGAGCATCGATCCACACAATTGGGAGGCGATGCTATGCATCAACCAAGTCAGCTAGCCTGACCATCCAATCCCGTTAGTTGCCTCTTATGACAAGCATGGTCGCCTCTTACAGCAAGCATGGGTTGCTGAAGACCTGTAAAATTCTCAGCTGGAACCCTGTGTTGAAGTGAGTTCTTGTTGATGCACTGTTATCACATGCCTGTGTCAGTTGTTGCAGCTTCCATATGACTGTGTTCTTGTGCTGTTTCTAAGAGACTGGGATGCTGCATAATGGCTGAGAAGATCCAGGGTAGAAGTGTAGGAGAAACCATGTCTCCGAGGGATTACTAGAGATTGTAAACCCTCACATGAGAGAACGTCCCGAGGGGGCCGTAGGAAAACATTTGTCATTTGATTTTACATTTCATTACATGTTACAATCTGAACGGAAGTTATGATGATTGTAAGCCCTCCTGCGAGGTGTTACAAACGTTGTAATACCTCCTACGAGGTGTTACCACAATTTCAAAAACTCCATATCGAGTTACACAAACAGCCAGTAGGTTTATTAAAGTCTTCAGCAACCCATGCTTGTAAGAGGCGACAATGCTTGTCATAAGAGGTGACTAACGGATCTGGTGGTCAGGCTCGCTGACTTGGTTGATGCATGTCATCATATACCAATTGTGTGTATCAATGCTCATGATAACCATCACTGGATTGTCTGGCCCAGACTTGATTAATTACAGAAAGCCGTTCACACGTTTCTAAAACGTCTTTGTAAGTGAGTGTTGGTATTGGGGTGACGTTTATTATGACGTTTGATACCATGTCTTGACTAATCGGAATCATTTGGTTACATGTTTTCAACACAATAACAAATGGACTAATTGACCCGTGAAGATCCTGGGTAGAATAGGTCTTCAGCAACCCATGCATGTTTTTTTCTTGGGAACCAAAACAGTCGGGGGCCACGGAAGAACTAGGTCAAGACCGTATTTGACAAGCACGACATCAGCTACAAGTAGTGTGGTCATTTTGTTACAGAGCCATTGGTATTACAGGGATACGATGAAGGACATTGGCGAATTAACACTGAGAGTTTGTCATTCGTTTTCAACAACAAAAACAACAACAAATTGACTAATTGTTGACAAGCAAACGTATAGTTTCCCGAATTACATCATTGCATATTTTACTGTATTAGAATTGTGTACGTGTCTGAGGTATGAGTGAGTGAGTGAGTACGCCGCTTTTAGCAACATTCCAGCAACATCACGGCGGGGGACACCAGGAATTGGCTTCACACATTGTACCCATGTCGGAAATCGAACCCGGGTCTTCGGCGTGACGAGCGATCGCTTTAACCACTAGGCTACCCGACCGCCCCATCTGAAGCATGAATGCATCATTTGGTACACATTAAATAATGTCTGTTGGAATAATCAAGACGTGCCAAAGTCTACATGCACAATCCAAACATAACCAGAAAGAACGCACCACAATATCAATACACCTCAACCTACTTCACATGATGCCCCTGAAGGTCCCGGTTAGAGTAGGCCTCATCCCCTGATGGTAAGAGCGGACTGACGGGATCCGGTGGTCATGTTGCATGTCATAGTATCCTTCTTGTGATATCACTGGATTACCTGGTCCTAACAGACCGCCGTCACTCGGCTGGAATTTTGCTGAGTGCGGCGTTAAACAAACATAAATATAGACGTGAACCACCATGAGAAAGGCCTATAAAAGAAGGCGGTGCTGTCGGTCGCTAAAAGGTGTGTTAACCTTAAGGACAAGGAGCAGCGATTTGAAGCAGAGAATCGCAGTCGGTTATAGTTAGGGCATTGTGTCCCAGAGTACAATTTCTATATTTTGATATCGGTACCAACAGCATGGTGTTGTACGTGGCCGACGCAAGACCGGTCGATCCTGTGTTACAATGGCTGCCCATGACCGCTTCATACGCCTATGTCATTTTCGACAAAGGTGTACAATTCCAGTATTGCGAAAGATATCTAAACCAGCCAGTGCGGAACCACCGTCGTGGGGTATAGTCTATAGGTCTCCGAGCACGACGGCTTGTCAGAGGTGGTGTTTTGACGCATCAACATCGTGAACTGCTATGTGTTAAGCACAAAAGTATGGACTAACCAGTAAAGGAGAACTGTTTGGTTCAGCGACGATTTAAGATTAATGCTGCATCAGAGTCGCCATCAACGTTTTGCTGTCAATTCAACTGCATACGGGAGGTCGACAGATTTAGCGATGGCAGCGTATTGATTTGGGCGGAAATGTCCCGCAGTGGTAGAACAAACATCATAAAAGTGCAGGGCAACTTAACGATCCAACGCTTTTCTTGTGAAAACTACAGCTGCACATCGCTTCCTTTGCTAAGGTCATCTTTCAAAACGAACGCTTACATCGCGTGAAACAGCAGCATTCCTAGATTTGATTTGTTTATATTTCAACTACATGACGGCGGTCTGTAAATAATATCGAGTCTGGTCCAGACAATCAAGCTATTTACGTCATGCGCATCGACCTACGCAATTGGGAAAAGACAAGCATCAACAATGTCAGATAGCCTGACCACACGATCCGATAGTCGCCTCTTACAAGCATGGGTTGCTGAAGACCAATTCTAACCCGGATCCTCACGGGTTCCTAGAATCAGCCTCGGTACTTGACGGGGACACGCAATAACAGCTCTCCATGATAACTTTCGGTGTCCGCTCGCTGTGGTCTTGTTTGCAATTATAGCATCACTCAAATGTTATGTGTTGTAGTAAGTGTGCAACTACCCCAAACACAAAAAACTGGTCCTGCGTTTGATTTGTTAGTATATTATGTAAATGTCTTTAAAGACCCCAGAAGTGGGCTTTACATGTCATTCCATGTAGAAAAATTGGGTTCACTAGGCTACCCCCACCGCCCCAACTGTGTATTCAATGACCCACAATCTGCCGTTTTGTGTAACCTTAAATCAGCATTTTCAATGGGGCTTCCCCTGAATTTTTAAAACCAAACTACGTAACATGTAATATATGTAGTGAAAGGGTGTAATTTTAAACCATGGGCACTCCCAAGTCCTTCCAGGCCTTCAGCTAGGCTGGTGGACAGGAATCCCACCCATGACAATCACCAACACAAACCACCAAGTACTCATATAAAAATGTTTATTTCTTGTGATGAAAAGACAATACATGTACAGACCAATCAACAATGTATATACATATGTACAGACAAGAAACAAAGATGGCAGCTATTCCATCCTGTCACAACATTAAGCTGGGATCCAAAAGGCTGTCACTGCCCTTATTGAAACATACGTGTTTACTTGTTAATACAAACAAAGCCCTGCCATTTATGACACATAGCTTATGTTAAAGAGACGATTCTTTCATTCAAATGTAATTTGTTTGTTTCGCAAATATTAGCGAAATCAAACATTTTTATGCATTTTATCAACTATTTGTTATAAAAATCAAAAACTACACGAACCTGTACTGATGTTGAACTTTTGGCAATATAATAAATAGGACAAGTGTATTCGAGTAGGTAATATCTACAACAAAACAATAACAGGACGAATACATACTAAGACACTTTAGCTGTCAACCTTGTAAAAAGTATCTACTGAAACAGGTACTTTTTCCAGCAACAACATGGGCTTGAACGTGCTGAAACTTTTACTTGACAGGTATCCAGTTTGGGATTAGTTTAAAAAATAAATATTCAATGCAATTCATTATATTTTTCATTTTTTTCTTGTAAACTGTCAAAACAGAATTGGGATAAATGTTAAGTAACGTGATCTAGGAGCTACTGAAGAACCTTTTTTCGAAATATTTAGGAGTATTTTCAATGTCTTGTGATATTTAATCTGTTAATGTATGTTTTGGACGCTTTATTTGACTAGCAATGAATTATTTGTGACAACTAGCCATGCCATCATTTTCTCCTGCCTAGCTATGTAGAAATTGTTAGGACAAGCTTCCATCACTGGAATCATCACAGAAATACTACGACCAAATGCAATCTTGTAACAAAATTGCAATGATTAATGCCCAATGAAAAAGTGTAACAATGACATGAACACCTTGCAACCACTGGAAAATACACAACACATGTATAAAGAAACCTAAAAAACACTTCAATCCAAGATTTCTTTCAGGATTGACACAATCCACTATAGTGAATTACTTAGACACTTGGTCTATATTACACACAAGTTTGTCTTCCTTTTTAAAAGAAAGTTATATCAATTTAGAGCAACTATAAGAGCACTGGGTTGTACATGCACTATATGCATCTAGAAGAATTTGAAAACACTTCCTGGTATTACATACAGGCTGGGCAGTGCCATCATAAACAATGGTGCCTCGTGTTAGGCTGGGTTGCTATTTTTGAAGCAAAGCAACCTGTTATTTTGTGATTATCAAATCCTTGTCAAGTAAGTTTAGTAAAGCACGTTCAATGATATCAGATCTTTCCTAAGGGTCCAAGCATGTTTGCAAGTTGCACCATGTTAACTGATGAGATGGCGATGATGGGATTACTTTGGTGTTAGATGAATTGTGCTGGGGTCGCTGAAATCTCCTAGCCGGGTGTGATTGTCAACAGCACGAACTGCGAAGTGATACTTGTTTCCTTCCTGGAACTGGGTTAGTGTACAGGCCATGGGTAGGGGCAGGGCCTTCACATCACCCACCTGAAACACAAGGACAATGTCACTACACTCCTGCAGTTGCAACTGTGGGCTGTATCAATGAAGTGTTGTACTGTGGACATCAATGTAACGAGGAGGAGTAATAGTAATGAATTTGGTTTTACACCATTGTTATCAATACCCCAGCTAAAGAAATGCTACCTATTTCCCCTTCTATTTAATCACCATTTCGAAATGCAAACGTAGAGGAAAAAGACAATAAATGTAACTTCAATACATTAACCTATACTACTCAACATTTCCTAAGGACCACACCTTTGACCAAAAATGACTAAAACAAAACAGTCCCAGCTAATATCACAAGTGGAACAGGGTCCTGATTCATATGAACAAGATGGGATGAGATGGTACTCACCCCAAAAAGGTACTAGAATCTGTACTTGACTAAGAAAGTGTTATCCAAAATATGACATTTGTTACATTTGACCACTTTGTAAATGGCATTGTGTGTTCATATTCTTACCTTCTTCCACAAAGTTGTGCTTGGCGGAGCAGAGCTCTCCTGGTATGCAAAGAGCTGGTAAGAAGCTATCTCTGCATGGTTGTCCTGTAGTGTCATGTTCCAGGACAACACAATACCTGGACAGAAGGGAGGAGATGCGGACAAGTTAGCAGTCAACACAAAGCTTGTTTTCATTTGTTTGTTTTTAACATAGCAATATTCCAGCTTATAAAGGCCTGGAAATAACAGTCTTGAAATACCAGTGATTGATATAAATCCAACGTAATTGGGGTACAATGAACCAATTAACGGGGCCTGACAATCCGATCCAATTAGTCGCCTCTTACAACAACGCATGTGTAGCTGGCGAACTATTCCAACCTGGAATCCCCACAAGGAGACATCTACTACAATTATTAGACATAATTTTTATCGAAATGTCCTTGTTCAGCTTCTGTTAGTCATTCCAATATCTACATTGGTACCATAAAGTAATAAATTGTTTGATTGGGATAATATACATACCTTGACTGACTCTTGAAATTTTGAGACCTGGTTTTGGAGGTAGGACTCCCTTGATCCCCCTGCTGACTTGATTAGTAGGTTTGGCAGGGAGCGGTGCTGGGTGTTTCTGAGTGGGTACAGGTGATGGGGCAGGGGCTGGAGCAGGGGCAGGGGCAGGAGCCAGAGTGATGGGCTGTCACAGAAAAATAGTTAGTTATTAAAAAATACTCAAATTCAATACCATCAATAACACTCATCATCATACGACTTTATATATACTCTGCAAAAAAAGAAACGCAAAAGTGAATTTAGATGTATATTTTATATATCATATAAATAATCAATAGATGGTAATCGATTGTTCAAGATGTGCACACATCATTCTCATTGACCCAGGTTCCATGTGGCACACATGAAACAGTAGCTTTTCAAGGTGAAGGTCATCTGTGTTCAATATCATGTATGGCCACCATCAGAGTCCAAAATTGACTGGCATTGTAGTCCCATGGAAGCAATCAGATCCTGAATTGTGGCCTGGGGGATGTTCACCCACTCTACCTGCAGTGTTTGTGCCAACTGTAGGAAGTTCTGTGGTTGTTGCTGACATGCTCGCAGTCGATCAAGTACATCCTATAAATGTTCGATTGGGTTTAAATCTGGAGGGCCAGGACCTGGATACAATGATTACTCACAAAGGCTGTCAGTCCTGCCAGGCATTGTCTTGTTGGAAAATGATGTTCCTTCGTTGCATAATGGGAAGCACGTGTGGCCAAAGAATCACATCTGTGTAACGTTATGCCGATAAATTTCCTTGAACTTACACCATGTCTGTTCTACCTGTGTAGGAGATGGCAGCCCACATAATCACGTGACTACCACCAAATCTGTCCATTTCTTGTATGCAGTTTCGGGCATAACCTCCCCTTCAACCTATGTAAACACGATGTCTCTTATGGCCATACTATGACCTTGACACCATTGATGTTGCAGGCGACGATGCGGTTCCTTCAAAATGACCCCATATACCGGCTTTCTACCGTGAATACCTTCAGCAAGTAAACGGTTCCTCACTGTCATCGCACGGATCTGTCCTGTGCTCCAGTCGTGATACAGGGTAGATGGACCTGGGAAGGTTACATGTTGTCCCGTGTGTCTGATAACGGTGCCACTGTCTTGTAATGGTGCTTGGTGCTTCGTGGAAAAAACAGCTGATGATGATTCTCCTGTTTGCAGTTGGCCAATGGCGTAATTGCCTTGGGCTTCCGTCAGTCGTGGTATCTTTTCATTGTTTACTTGCTGTAAGATTATGATGGCATGCAAATGAAGCCCCCAAGTTTTTATAGCCCAACAAGTGATGTTGCACGTGTCATGTCATTTTTGGGTGTTTTGGCACCAGGCTCTCATGTGGTTGTGTTTTTTGCGATTTTTCCATCTTTTCACCAAATTTCTGCAGTTCCTCATTTTTTCTACACAAATTCCAATCCATCAGAAATGACGAATTCATTTTAGGTATGAACATGATTAATTTTGTATGACAATCGCAACACTCAGATAATTACGATTTTACTACTTTATCTTTTTTTGCAGAGTATACTTTAAATCATTAAATCATAAATTATTCAGTCTTCACTCACTTTGTTGATAAATATTGTTTACATAAGGTTGAAATAAAAATTTCTCAAGCAAGTATGTTTTACAAATTGTGGAGAGCAGCTTCATTCTTAACCTCATTTTGAACATAGTCAAACTACAATTTTAATGACACACGGCCACAGTCTGTCCCCTTAGCAACTAGCCAGAGTCTAGAAATATTAGGTTCAGTCTAGTAAGCTCAGAAATATTAGTCCATATAACAACACTAAAATTGACTTAATATGATGCTAAGAACCAAGTTCGGGCTAGCAGGCGTTTTTGGCACAGACTGTGACCATGTGCTCATAATAAATGTCCACTCACTGTTGACACTGGAGTAGATGAAGGTGCTGTCTGTAGAGGTGGTGGTGGTCTGGCTGTTACTGTCTGTAATGATGTGGCTGGTCGAACAGGAGTTGAGACACTGATTTGACTTAAACTTGTACCTGGACGTAACTGAGGCATAGTCTGTCCCACCGGAGCCCCTGCTGACTTAGCCACAGGGAGTACAGTGGGAACAGTTGTGCGTATTTGAGTTTGTTGTGTGTTAACATGGCTGGAAGCAGGGACAACAGTCAGCAATGTTCCTGGCCGCAGATTGGACCCTGATGCTACAGTCACGATTTGGAATGTCCCTCCAGGACGTGTTAAACTCTGGGGACCTGCATTGACAAGTCCTGGTGAGCTAAGTAGAATAGATGTTCCACTAGTGAGCGACTGTTGTAAAGTGAGCGGGTTGACACCCCTGATCACTTGCTGCTGTACAAGACCCGGACGTAGAGCAGAAACTGCTGTCCCTGGCATCACTGTCATTGTTCGTGCAGGTTGAGTTGCAGTTGCTGGACCTTTAGCATTATCATCATCGGATGTCAGGTCAATTACCTTGGGAACATTCACAATCCCCTTAGCCCCAACCTGACCAGCAAGATTGGGAGAGCTCATAACTATAACATTGGAGCCTGAGATGGGCTGGCCTGAAACGGTTTGTAACTTGCTGGTGGTGTCGATGGTCTTGGTGTTGTCTAGGAGACTGCGCACTGTTGTGAGTGATGTGGGGAGGGCTGTGGGGAGGGCAGTGCTCAGGTGCTGGGCAAGCTGAGGTCGGACTCCGGTCAAGGTACCTAGTGGAGGGTGGCCACCTATGAGGGTAGTTGATGTTGATGGCGTGGTCTGTAGAACAGCAGTGGCCGACAGCAACTGAAATGAGGACATCAACACTTGGTTTAACACATAGTATTCCAATTTTTACAACATGACACGTACAATCTAAAAGTGGAAATGATCAGTTTCTAGAAACATGAAATTCCTCATTAATAAGGGAAATCATGCATATTAATTCACATATGACCAATTCCTGCAGACAAACTCCGAGTTCCCTAGCTTTAAATTGTAGCTTCTTGGAAAACCAAATCAAAGTTTTGTTAATTATACTGATAATCAGAAACAGTGTTGCTCAAGGTATAATCTATAATCACAACTGTACAGAAAACAATGTATGTAACATTTGTCTATTACTTGGCATTGTATATACATTGTACTATAGGCCAAATACATGAAAATGAACATACCTGTGAGACACTACTCCTATTGACTGTAGAGGCAGTGATAGATGCAGCAGGGGCTATTTTGCTGCCTGATGTCAAGACAACTCCGGCCACGCTGGTGGAACTGACAGGAGCAGCTGCAGTGTTGCTGGAGAATATTGGCATAGAGAAACTGGTACTGGTTGCTGGTGCTGCTGCTTTAGGGGGTGTTTTAGGCTGCTTCACTGCCAAACCAGTCGCAAAATTTGTCTGGAAACAAAGTAAACAATGATCATTTAACAGTGAGTTGGCAACAACACTTTTTGCAAAAAGTTAGCTCAGGTTGGTTGAAATAAAACAAATTTGTGTAGCTCAATATTGAGTTGAAAATGAATTGGTATAGAGAAGGAAGAAATGCTAATTCTGTATAAAGTGTAGGAGTCCTCATAGTAAACGAAGATTGCAGTGTCCACAGACTACATACATGCATTTCATCAATTATAATTTAAAGAACTTAATAGCTACTTTTGTATGTATTTTGTAGTTGTATCCTGTTTTAAAAAAAATATTTCAAAGATGGAGCAGTTGGGAAAATTGAAAAAAGCATGAAATACCCATATCGCCCACCAATGGTGAGGGCATGACTCAAGTCCCTGACCTCAAAGGTGCCTAGGACTTGTTCCAAAGAGTGTTCCAAAATGACACTTAATAAAAACCTTTGGCTATCTAAGTAGGGTGGTGTCACTTGAAAAAGAACACTGGGCACAGCGGTTATCATTAGATACACTGGGATTCTCTATTTCCTCTTGATGGAATTAGAAAGAAAAAAAAAATAGAAGATAAAAAGCAGTTGACCACTTGATTGATTAGTGAGGAAATATAAAAGATTCATGATGGATTGGAATTTGTTGTCATGAAAACTGATGAAAACAAATCCAAAATTCCTTAATAGCAAACGGAACCAGTTCATGGCTAGACTAATATCTGTGCAAAGTTTAGTCAAGAAAAGATGAATGGTCTCGACTTATGCTCTGAAACAAAATGATGATGAATGGAAGGACGGACAGGGAGCACCTGTTCCTACATCTCCTCCCACTTTGTGCATGTTGTGGTAGGGAAATAAAAATGCAGTCAGTAATATTATGTTATTATTACTTAGGCCAGAGCATACAAGCATTTGTTGAATGTATTTAATTAAAATATTTCAACCTACTCCTATAATTTCTTTACTATTCATCAGTACATCTGTTTCAAAATGTTTGTGTTAATTTTAGTCGGATTTATTCCCAAAATTCCAGAAGGAAACATTGTTAGTTTACAATAGTTGTGAAAAATAGTGGGGGGATTGTTAAACATGTTAAAGGCATTTAATAGAGTGAAAAAATGGCTGAAGGAATCACTGTCTTTAGATGAATCCTGTATCAACCTCATACACTACAGCCAAATCTCAGCCATGCAGAGATGACAACCCAAGGGAGCTAACTCTTCAATACTTGTGAACAGATCTACTGTACATGGAATCTCTAACCCTTGACTACATTCATTTAGTTTTGTTTTGTTTTCATTTAACTTCTAAATCACAAACACCTGTCCAAACAATTCTAGAAGCTAGTTCTATATAAATCTGAATAACAGACAACTGTTTTCAAGACAACATACAATTCAGACATAACATCTATCGGGCATTGCTTGACAAGTCAGAATGTATTTGAAAATTCAAGTAAAACAAGGCATCATGCAAGGAGGTGTGTTTAGTGGTGAAGGGCAGGGACGGGATGTGAATGAGTTCAACAGCAAATCTAACACAAAACCTACAGTTCAAGACCCACACTCAAAATATACCTGAGTCTCAGACCGCGAAGCCTGCTTTTCCTGTGAGATAAGCACAAATATGTTAACTTCCTTCCCTTAAAGTGTTTTCACTTGACTGTTCGCTTCAAAGCTGATACTGAGTTGTGTGAAACAACCTTTTTGACTCTTCTAGAATTTTACTCTATTATGGGGGGCTTCTATAAACATTGTCCACTGGACAGAAAATGACAGAAGACTGGCCTTTCAAATTAGTGTTAAAACGAAATGACCTAAACTTGAAAACTGGATTGCTCAGGTCTATGTTTTTAAGCAATTACTTAATAAATGTACAATAACGATTTACACATAATCAAATCAAGGGATAATGGTTTCATTTATCACAAATATATTTAAAAGTAAATAAAATCCTCACAGGTAAATCCATCATAGACGTTTCACCTATTCCATGTTCTAAGCAAATATATATCACCTATACCCAGAAAAACAGTGCAAGTTTTTCAATGATGACAGCTGGCTTTCACTGATTATTCTTTATAAGCATGACAAGTAACCATCTGTCTCTTACCTTGGTGTCATCTGCCTGCACAGCCACACTGCGAGTGGTTATTTGCTGAAAGAAAAGGAAATCATAAGTATACAATGCAGCAACATAGGGCAACATGATTAATGTAATTATCCTCCTTGAGTAATGTTGTATTAATCAGTAATTCCCATCTCATATCTTAATATTCCTATCAGTAGATTTAAGGTATCACATATGAATCAACACTGTTAGACATGCATCCAGTTTGAAGGCAATATCATCAAAGTTCAAACCTGATTGATACATGTGCAAATAGTGAGTGAGTGAGTATGGTTTTACACCGCTTTTAGCAATATTCCACCAATATCATGGCAGGGGACACCTGAAATAGGCTTCACATATTGTACCCATGTCAGGAATCGAACCCGGGTCTTCAGCGTGATGAGCAAACGCTTTAGCCACTAGGCTACCCGACTGCCCTTTGTGAAAATAGCAGTAATACTGTATCAATACTTGATCAGTATTACTCTTAAAATACTGATGCATCAGGATAAAAATATTATCTTATAATGAAACTTATTACACATTACCCTTCTAGCGCCTAATAGTATATGAACATATGTTTAAAGTCATGAGGCTCTGTACATCATCTGATTATCTAAATGCTTGCAACATAATGATAAGAGATTAAATTATAAATAATTCATAATAAAAAGTCATACTCAGTGTACCGCTATGGAAAATTACACAATGATATACAAAGAAATAGCTGAGAGGTGGGCCAAAATCTTATTTCCAACTGACTGTAATGTATTGATTAGAAAACATATTCCACTAACAATGTAACACAACAATATGAATATTTCCTTTTTCCTTTTTTTCATTACAACATGTTTTATTTATTGTATAGTTGTCAAATTTTAGATCACAAATGTTAATCCGACATAATATTATGCAACCAACAATGTCGGATTAACGGGACTTGACTGTATATGGCATATATACAGCAAATGGCTAGGATAAAAAAATAAGTTTGTTATATCCGTCAGTTCATTATACATGTTATAAGCATGTTCGATATAAACATAGTTTATTGTAAGTCCAACATGCTTACCCTGAGTGCAGCAGTGGCAGCTTTTCTTTTCTCTAGCCTCTGCTGTAACACAGTGAGATCCAGGACCTTCTTCTGCAGTTCTTTGGCCTGAGTTCTCCATGATTCATTGGCCATCTGCAGATCCACTATCTTGGACTTGAGAGACTCCATTTTGCTGTCACGATGAGCTTTGAGGTAGGCAGAGACTTTACTTCTTACAAGAGCTTCTAATTCCTGGAAAATAAAAATTTTGGTTGGTGACATCATCTATAACATAAACACTGTACATAGTTCCAACTTCTGATAAGGTCAAGGTCATACAATAGAAAGAGAATACATTTCGGCGAGTTGCATCTAACAACATGTTTATCTCATTGAGCGACCTGCTTCAGCTGAATGTTTGCACAGCCAAGAGTGAAAGTGTCAACGTTATCAGCTCACAAGAGCAGATATGCATGTTTATTTTTCACAAGAAAAGCCAGATTGTTTACAGATTTAAGTCTAACAAGGTAGTGTTTTCGAGCTCAAGCATAAAGTCTTATTTCACTATGTGAAAATATTGATTTCATCTTTTCAGATAAATATAGTATTTCAACACTAAATATTGTATTAATAGCTGGGTTAAGACTTATTTTGAGTGTTACAAATTAAAAAAGTCATACATGTTCACATGTTCGCAGAAAGTGAAAGGTTTTATGCAGTGATATTTTTTGCTTTATCAAGGTAAGGACAGTGTGGTTGCTAGGAGGGTTTGAATGGCTTTTGATGTAAATTCTCTGTCTAATATGGTCTGTGTGTGGAAGGACAGAATAAAATCAATGTAATATTGAAAATTAAATGAAACTGTTAAAAGAACCAGACAGACATCTGGTGGAGATAAAGAAAAAAACGCTAAAATATTACATTCACGCTCAAACATATGAAATTTATATGTTTTACCTGAGATCTTACAATTTTTTTCATTGAATAAACATGTCATAAGAAAAGTACAATTAGTCTAAAACAACCCTATTCTCAAACCCATTTTATTTGTTAACAACTTAACTATTAACGTCCCAAAATACTCAGGTGCCTTTTCTAGTCTTGAGTATTTGCGGTACAATTGATAAATGGTGTATCATAACAAAGTGAGCTGTAAGTACCTGCACATGCATTCCTTACACTCAGGCAAATCTTCAATATCTTCAACTTTGTTTATGCAACATACCTTTCCTGAGAGTCGAATGGTCTTCGTGCTTGACTGAGATGTCTTGTCATCATCCTCATCACTCACAGAAGACAAGGCATCCTCCGACTTCTCACTCATCTCACTCCCAGGGTGGGAATCTTCATCCGAGGTATCAGATTTGATGGTATCAGGAGAAATTCCAATTTGTGATCCCAACTTTCCAATAACCATGTCTAGTCTTGACCTCTTGGGTGGAATCCCAGACTCCGAGGACTGATCTTCCTGAGATCTCTTACGATCAGTTCTAGAGGCAGGAGCGGCTTCAGCAGAATCTTCATGTTTGACCATTTTCACCTCATCTTTGACTTCGCTATCCTCTTCGATCTCCATCGGTTTGATTTCATCTTCATTTTCCACTTTCCTCTCTGATTTGACTTCTTTCTTCACCATTTGTTCAGAAGGCTTATCATTTTCACTAGATCTACACTCAGTCTTGGTCTCTGTTGTGGTTGTTTCCTTAGAATCAGATTCACTCTTAATTTCGTCTGTACCCTGAGTTACATTTGAGTTACCTGAGTTTGATTTCAACATTGGTTCCTCATCATCACATAGAATAATATCATCATCTTTCTTGTCAAAGTCATCATCAATTAATTCTACATCACTTTCTTGTGGACCTAATTGTTCAGATGAGTTCTTTGCTACGCTATTTCCATCTTGTTTGTCATTAGCACTTTTACCTGCTCAAAATAAAAGACGATTTCAACTGGGACATACCATCAAGATTCAAAGACATGTCTTACACTCGGCCCAAAATATCAGTCTCATTAAAATCAGATCCTAGTTCTCGCTAATGCTAAACAAAGATCTGAAGACATCCCATTAGGGGTCACGTCAGAACAACCAATCAGTGCATCGCTTACCAGATTATGAAAGTGACTGTCGGAATGTGATTTCTAATCATGCAATCTCGAAAACTTTAACATGGGGTATTCCGAACGATAGTTACGGGTTTAACGACTGAATCCTTACATTCTAGACCATCGATTAGTCATTCCAGAATGGTTTTTTTGTTCAGGTTTCAAATTTGTAATCGAGAATTTGTCAAAATATGTTTCGAAGCGTATTCGCCAATTTGAAATTTGTGCCGTAAAGCACGAGAAAGTTGGTTTCTGATCAGTCATTCCATTGGTCAGTCAAAGTTCGCGCAAGGTCGGTCTGATGTGACCCGTAATGGGATGTCCTCAGATCTTTGTTTAGCGGTAGCGAGAACTAAGTTCTGATTTTAACGAGATTGCCCAAAATATCTGCCCTATGTCGAGTGTAATGATGAGTAAGTGTTATTTTCGCGTTGTTACTACAGCCTATAAATACATGATCAAATCTAGACCAGACAAACCAGTGGTTGAGAGCATGAGTAGGACAAAGATGCTTATTGTGATAGCATGTTGCAGGTTTGTTTGTTTGTTTGTTGTTTAACCCCCATGCTCGACAATATTCCAGCTATTTGAAGATGGTCTGCAAATAATCGAGTCTGGACCACACAATCCAGTGATGGACATCATGAGCATCGATTTCAACATGTTCAAAGGTTTAATCCTATTCATTATAAATATGAAAGTTATGTTTATCAATTATTTAAATAGTGCATTTATAACTTAATTAATTTCCGTTTTTAATAGAAAAATTTTAATCTAAAACATTTATAATGTCCAGATTAAGCACAAACAAAGCGAAAGGAGTATTTTTGTAGTTGTAACATGCGTTATAATTGGATAGAAACAGGTTTCTAATGACAATTTGTCATAATCTAATATAAGGATCGTAAATGGTCAAATTCATGCATGTGACCTAAGGCAGCCAATCAAATTACAGCAATGAATACCGTCCTTGTGTATGATATATTTCAGATTTAGACGAAAGACTTTTAGTTACATTGTGCTATTTTGAACGTTTTAAAGATAAAATCGTGAACTTCATGGACATATCGTAATAGGTTACGACCTGTGACAAAGATTTCTCATGCATGTGTTTTGGCGTTAAACATTGTGTCCGAGCCTAAAAATCGAGTTGACAAATGCTGAGATGTCATTTGACTTAGATGTATGTTTGACAATATTTTTTGAAATTTGTTTGTAAATTTTATTACTTTATTTAACTGATTACCATGTTTACAGATTTACTTGAAAAATCTTATATTGCTCTTTGACATGTTTAACAGATTTTTTGTCGAATAATATTGCAGGAAATAGTTAATAACTTACAATCAATTGATAAAATATGATAAATTGAAAGGAAATACGTATTTTCAAACATTGTGAAAAGTGATTGATTTAAAACATGAATGATATGACAGTTAGGTTCTTGAATATATTAACAGTTCTTGAAACTGTATTGTAACTACAGTGTGGGTATACCGGCCTGCGGTGTTGAACATGTTGAAAGAGTTAACGAGCGGAGTACATTGAAACTGGACCCTGTTTCCCCAAGCAATCTCAGTGTTATGATTTATTTACCATGTTTACAACTTAAAATAACTGCAGGCTGTAAGGGCCTGCTGAAATTTAAAACTATAAGCCTTATGGGCCATTGTCTATTTTAAACACTGAGTACAGATACTGGTGAAACTTTGCAATACAATTGTAATACTGCTACAACTATTGCAAAAGAATCATCATTATGTTTTTAACAGACTTGAAAGTCATCCCTAACTGCGACTGAATAATATGTAAGATGATTGATAAAACATCTGCCCAGCCTACATTTTCAGGGTTTTAGTGGAGATAACTGCTACATATCATATTTCTGACATCCAACAGAATAAATAACCGTTATCAATGGGCCATAGTCAAACAAACAATAATGATAAGTTACTTACCCTCTGTTTTCTTGGATGAACTCCCAGCTCCTATCCCAGTTAGATTCTCAAACAAGTTGCCCTTTCTGGGAGATGGTGGCAGGAGCTTGCTCTTTTCAGAGGTCTTTTCTGAAGAACCAGTTGTTAGTTCAACATCCATACTCTCTTCGTGTTTGGGCTTCACCAATAGTTTATTCAATTCATTACCCTGTTTAAGTTTGGACATAATATCTCTCACTGAGTTTCTGACCTTATCACCAATTGTCAAAGGATGATCCCCAAGCTCAGAATCCTGAGACTTCTCATCCTTTTCTGTTAGAGTCTCCCTTTCCGACAGCAGCATCACTTCATCATCATCACAGCTATTTGGTGTTTTGGAAGTTTCGTTTGTGTCTTCATTGTCACTGTCAATTATTTCAATTTTATCAGAGGTAGATACTTCTGGTTCTACAGATATCTCCCTATCAGCATCTTGAGAAATTTCTTCTGATTGTATCTCTGATGGTGCACCAGACTGCATTTCAGACTGAACATCTGATTGTAATTCAGACTGAACTTCTGACGGTTCTTCCGATTGTACTTCAGAAGGTTCTTCAGATTGAATCTCGGAAGGAGCTTCTGAATGAACCTCTGACGGTTCTTCAGACTGAATCTCTGATGGTTCTTCAGACTGAATCTCAGATTGTTCTTCAGACTGAGCTTCCAATGGTTCTTCAGACTGAATTTCCAATGGTTTCTCACACAGAGCTTCCAATGGTTCTTCAGACTGAACTTTGGAAGGTTCATCAGACTGCACTTCGGCAGCTTCTTCACATTGTTCAGTTACTTCATCTGTTACTTCATCCGTTACTTCCATGGATTCTTCTTGTTCCTCGCCATCCTTACTATCATTAGCTGACTGTATACTTGGAGTTTCATGTCCATTGTCACTTGGCTTAGAGTCTACTCCAGGAGAAGCTACAGTCATTGCATCACCATTTGCTTGATCATCTATATCTACTGTTTTCAGTATAGATTTGCCATTGCAGTTCCCAGACTTCTCTGTAACAGCATCACTTTCCAAAGCAGACTCAGTCTTGGCACTGTCCCCTTCCCCGTTCAAAGCCTTGAGGTTCATTATTGCCTCCTGAAAACTGTCCTTCACATCACTCATTGAGTCTGAAGAATCAGATGAACCAATCCCACTGTCGCCTTCTGATTTGGTTATGCCAAGCTTAGGTAGTGACCAGCCTTGTCCCAATTTAGCAGTGGATTTTCTGGCAGTGGTTATCTTTATGGAATCACCTGCAATTAGTTAATATAAAAAAATCATCTCACTTCCAAATCAAACATGTAGAGAAAGGGTATTTTGAGGACAATTTTGATGTTGGCCCATGAATTATATTCTGACTAATGGGTTCTGAACCCAGTTATGCTTGAGTGATTAAAAGAATCATGATTACAATTTACATCCCAGTTTTGTGAATGAGTGAATGTTGTTAAGGTCGCTGTCAGCAGTATTCCAGCCAAATCATATAACGGCCTGGAAACAAAAGAGCCTTGGTCAACAAACCAGTGGTTGATATTATGAGCAGCATCAGGGTACTTGGTCGAGTCAATAGGTTGTACTATTACCCCTGGTGAAACAGGTCAGAGTAAGTCTAACTAAAAGGCTAGATATGTTTAATAAAACACAATTTAATGTAAACACGTCTAACCTCATTTATTGAAGCACATCAAAGTTCTGTGTGTATATCCCTATGTCACGTTTTCAAGCCTCACCTCTTTTCGAGGCCCTATACAATGTGTAACCACACGCTTAATGACAATCAAGGTAGACGCTTCAAAGCCCACTGAAGACATCAAAGTGTTAGCCATTTGCAGCTGAAGTTTTTTTAGAAACAGACCTACATGAGATTAGATATTCATCAAGTGATAAAAACACCTTAAAACTTAGATGATGTATCAGCTGGTGTTTGTTGATATCCTATGTGTAATGTCATGTGACTGATCATGTTGTGAGTGAGAGAATGAGTATGTTTTTACGCCGCTTTTAGCAATATTCAAACAATATAATGGTGGAGGGACACAAAAAATTGGCTTCACACATTGTACCCATGTGGGGAATCGAAACCGTGTCTTCAGCATGACCAGCAGATGCTTTAACAATTCGGCTACCCCACCACCGATCATGCGGTGCATCCATTTTTAACTTGACAAATGAAGGGGCTTGATATCATCTGACAGTAGCAAGATAGCACCTATCAACTTGTCTCGCTTGGCGAGGCAATATGACTAATAAACCAAAGTTTTATTCATCTTAAACTGTACATACCTTTCACACTGTGCTTGAAGACTTGTGATTGAGGTTCTTTGGTTGACATTCTACACCTGATAAAAAAAAAGACACACTAAATAATCTTTGATCTTTCATTTTCATCACACTGACCTTACTCAAACATATCTGCAGCTAGTCTAGCCATTGTCGGCACATCACAACAATACCGCATACCCCTGTAGGTGGAAATCTTAGGTAAAAGTATTACTCTGTTCATACAACTTCTCAACAAATGCTAACTAATTGAGTAAACAAAAGACAAATATATCTAAACAACTGACTTTACATGCTGAAGCTGAACTTTCTTTTTAAATCATAGGTGTTAAATATATTAAATCAATTACAAACAGCCCCCTAACTGAAATGCATGGAAAACATATTCTTGTTGGGAGTGGGCTTGATATATTTGTGGAGCAAATAAGTTGCGACTTCATCATCAATCTTTGGGGTTTTTTTAACAATCAATCATCCTTTACAATCACTTAGAAATATTTTGCGCATTTTCCCAATATTACATGTTCATTTATATTACCTGGTTTTTTTCTTGTTATTTGATAATTTTCTATTGATTGCATATTAATGAGTGTATTATTTACAGACTGCCGCCATATAGCTGCAAAGTTAAACAACAAAAAACAAATTTAGACCATGAAACATTAATTATTAGGCTTTCATCCTTGCCAAATTCACATCATTTTCAAATACCAAGTTTACCATCACAAATCAGGGTCAGTTTGAAAGTAAGTTGTTTTTGTTTGAATTTACCCCCAATTTATTTCGAGGAGTTTCCTTGATAAACAGCTGCATATGTGATAAAAAAAATATGATGCAATGTTTCTGTTCCTTGTTGATATAGCATGTTATGGAATTGGTGTAATGCACATGGAATTCCTAGCTAAAACTATGCATATTATCTTGTATCGTACTGTAGCTCTAAGGTTCAGCTTTAGTCATTGAAACTGTGTTTAGAATGAGATCAAAGACGTCATGGTAAGACCCTGTTGAGGTAATCATGCTCAGTGCGGCTTCTTCATGGTCTTATGTTAAACGGCGTCAGGTTTCAACCTCATCGACGTTTTCATCCCAAACCGTATCTTTATTTGTTAAACGAGTACGATGAAGACAACGCTGCACTAAACAATGTTGTCAGGCTCCCTCTCTCACCGCCCCGCACTACGTTTATCCACAATGAACGCAAGCCGGGTCGATGGGAAAATAATATGGACGGACACATATCAGTACTACTGTACATAGCGGTTTTGGATACAGAACAAAAACTCCTCCCCTTTTCCTCAAGCGACAACGGAAGAGCTTCACCCATTACTGCCAATCGGCCAACCTCGTCCCTTTCCGTAACCCGAATTTTTCAGGGGAAGTGGCCGATGCGTTCATTTCGCCTGGACACCGTGGGCCGCAAGCTCCTTTCCAGCGCGTGACACCTCCGTAGATAACATCGCGATGGTATTGAGAGCTCCGCGAAACAAGGGCTATCGCTGTGAGGAGCTTACATGGGCCAGTAAACATCGACCATTTAACGTAGGAATAAAATGAAAATGTCTCGATGTGCTTGCGAATTAAGTGAGACTACTGTACGTTATCACCGCCTAAATATTGAATGGGGATCTGACAATAAAATAGACAGGAGAACCTTGGGCTTGAGACGAAAGAGTGAGTTGGGATTGAACGCGTTTTAACAGTGTCTCGGCGTGGAAGGACAGCCCAATAAGTTTAGACCCGTTGTCTACTGAGAAGTGCATTCCTCGCGATAGGAACTGACAGCAGGCAACCCAACGCGTTCAGACTCAACTTCCATAGCTTATTATTTTATCTCCGCCTTAGCAAGAACAAGAACCCAAAGTCATCAACATCCGTCCCTTTCCCTGGCGTGTCCTTTTGCTTTCATTTGTCAACTTCCGCCAAGGAAATAAATTTATATCCCTATTTCCTTTCGCTTATATGTTATATTTGAAAATATCGGTATTTTTTCTATAGATACCTCTCGTGGTCTGAAATGAGTCATTTAATATTAAAAACATATTCCATACCTTATATTTGTTAATTTGCTTTGAGGTTACATTGATCCTGAGGGCAGATGACACAAGCCAAGTCCGCAATGTCCAAATGTTAAAGTCCGCAACTATTGGTACATCCATATCACCAGGGGATCCAATGGCAGAATATACCCGCAGTGCCCCATCATGATGTGTGTGCCCTTTGCAATAGCCGGCGAATGTTGTGTGAACGGGACGATTGTGGGTAATCTTGTTGATTTCAGGTCGAGCTTATACACAGTAGGAAAATCGCATATACTGTGGCGTAAAATGACATGTACATCTCTCAATCTTTCAAAAGGTTTTCATTTTACTGTCACGTGGACTGACCTTAATTAGAACAGATCATCCAGGGAATATATTCACTAACATCAACCTGCAAACGGTCGTCCATAAACAAAACGACGGCGGCCTCGAAATAATCCGAGCCTGGACCAGACAATTCAGTAATTACTTAGAGTGAACACCGGATCTATTTAGTCGCCTAGTACAACATACAACATGCTGAGGCACCAGTACATCACACCTGGTGTGGATACAAAGTTTCACAAAGAAATATTGAACTGTTTATGACTTATTAAGCTCTGGAAATTGAATTTGAATTTGGTTTTATTGTTGTTTTACTCGGCATTATTCCAGCTATATGTCGGCGGTCTGTAAATAATCGAGTCTGGACCAGACAATCCAGTGATTGATATCATGAGCATCGAGCCACGCAATTGGGATCGATGACATGAATCGACCAAGTCAGCGAGCCTGACCACCCGATCCCGTTAGTCGCCTCTTACGACAAGCATAGTCGCCTTTTCAGTTTGAGTCGCCTTCATTTGAAGCCAATCCAATTTGCTACCTTGACAACAACAATATAAAAAAAAATAAAAAAATAGCAAGATGCACCTGTTCAGCGCATGGTTCATGTGCATATGTTTCATGAAGAAATATTGAACAGCTTGTGAAACGATTGAAACGCAATCAGCTGTCTCTCACCACGGTGACAGGTGTGCAGTATAGATCACATTCTAAAGTGGCTGTTTGTGACAGTGTTACCGGGTTAGTGAATCTTTCAACTTATATTAGCCAAATATAGCTCACAGTTTTTGTCAGTTACACAATTAAAAAAAATCAAAATCAAATTGGTTTGACGCCAGAAGCATTGTGCATTTGCTTATTCCCATTTCTAAAATTGTTGAAACGTATACCAGCATATGACCGCCGTGAAATAGTTTGCACGTGCTCACAAATGGTTGACATTTTGAGATTTCTCACTCTTCAATGAGCTTGGACGCGGTATTCCAATACCTGTTCGTGTGAAAAGTGAGTTCTGAGACATTACAGAATGCACATAAACCTTCCCGGTAACCAGAACGCAATGCATTCACAATCGTCTTTGTGGCGGTAGCAATACATCTTCCCGAGGCAAGGGCGTTACCTGACCATAAAAGTCCGGTTTCCACCCTTGCCGAACTAGGCTGGAATTTAGGAGTTACATTTTGGCTGGATTAGCGAGTCTGTGCATAGTCAAATCAAAATCGCGTGACAACATGAATTGCAACGTGCAGATTTCGGTCGACTGCGGGATTTGCAAAACATGTGTACCGTCAAATGGGTGTCGACAGATATTTTGCAAATCTTTTCATGTTTTTAATCAAGGTGCTCAAGTGATTTGATGCAATTCGCGAAGTAATACCCGTTTTATTATAATATAGATCTTGATTATAGATCAAATCGTCTTGACAGGGTGCCGCCATTTTGTTTGAACCAAATGCAAGTGATACGAGAGGTGGAATCTGATTGGTCAGTTGTAGGGACACAGAAAGGGCACTCGTATTAGTCACTGGTGGCGCTACGATCGAGCCTAGTTCGGCAAGGGTGGAAACTGGACTTCTATAGTCATTTAACGCCCTTGCCTCAGAAAGATGGTAGCATTCGTATTCATGTATATGTGCACTCAATCGTTATTGTTTTTTTGTTCCGGAAGTCACACGTGCCCAGTCCTGTGGAGTAACACGGACCGGAAGTACTTCCCATCAAATCCCAAACTGGTTGTTTGAACTACCTTCGCAGATGTCCTGTATTAACCTTATAGAACTCGAACTTCTACGATACAGTTTCTTATTATTCCATTGAGAGATATTACAACACTACACGTATAAAAGCAAATAAAACAATCCGACAGAAAGTCAACGCGCTTGAGTTATGTAGTGAACGAACATGTTTGTTGTCCGTAGAAGATTCTGTACTTGATACATCTTCCACTGTGAGGCCCATGTTGCACAACATCGACTTTGCGCACAACGATGACACCTGAAGCCAAAGCATAACACCGCCCATTTTTCAACACTGAAAATCCAGTGCTAGCATTGTTTCGGTCTAGCAATACGATACACGGTGCTTCTCTTGTCGATACGATATTTACGTGTTTTTTCCCCCTTTGCTGTCGCAGTCCACAATATTCCAGCTATATCACGATGACCTGTAAATAATAGTCCCGACACAAAATACTGGTTGATGCTTTGAGCAGAGCCCCACGAAAACCAAGTCATCGATCCAGTATAGTCGACTCTTAAAAGAGCCTGTTTAGGGGGCCAATTCTACCCCGGAATCCCATGCACGGTTGCGATTAATATGTAGTACAAATAATATGCATTAAAGTCAACATGACCAAATATATGATATGATATTCTGTTTGTCAAATACATGCAACAAACAGCAACACACCGTCTCATAAAATTCGCTTCGTTTTCAAGTCAGGACAGATTGTTTACATACAGAGAAATAATTGCCCATAACAATGTCAAGTAAATACAGTCTCTGGTTTACAGACAAGTTAACGTGGTATCTATCTATCTTCTTCGAGAGACGTTCGAAACAATAGCATGGACGGTGACACGTCGCGACCCCCATAGATTGAATTTGTGAAGACCTGCGCGAAAGGAAACTGCGAATATCATTTAACGTCTCAGGAGTGCAATATTCCTACCATAGCACGGTCTGGAAAGAAGATGGGGTGTGTCGTTGAGGGTTAATCGTCAGCATTTCGTGGTGTGGAACGTCTCATCTTACAAATCCACTGACGCCGGTCGAATGTTATGTCACTATTTTGGGAAGGCGCGATTCACCAAGAGTCACATCTACAATACAAATTCCACCTCGTATATAATTCAAGCGCATCTGTATATTTGTATAGGAAATACGGTATACGCTGTTCTTTCACATTACATGCTGAGATTGGGCTCATTCAAACACTGAAAAAAATGAGAAAACAAGTCCAGTACATCATGATGGTTCTCAAGGCTAATAATCAGTTGAAAAGCTTCCTTGTGGCGACCGCCCAACATGTATCTGCACCCTCTCCGTAACGCCCTTAGCCATTAATGATCAATCTACACAGCTACTATTACCAATCGACCCTTTGACAATGTCATGGCACGAATCCAGTTTTACCAATAGTCCACTCATATCGATTTCGATTTGTTCGTTAATTATTGAATTTCACAAATCTCCATTGACTGCAACAAACTCCAATAAATGACCTCTTCGTCAAATTGTATACAAGAAATGCGGTAATAGCGAGCCCAGCTTCGTATTCTGCAATCGTCGTCGTATACCGCGAGACGCCGAACGAACGCTTTACAAAGGTCATTGAATTGGCCCAACGCCAGGTTGTTATAGCAACATCGTTAGTGGACGATCCCACTTATCGAAGGAGGGGTCGTTTCAAACTAAATTTGGTGATTAACCACAGACCCTTTACAATATTATGAACGCTAAACTATAACCATGCAAGTCGATGCCGGGGGATTTCAAACCCTTATTTTGTCGAAAAACAAGCATATTTTGTGTGTACAGCACTCAGACCGCTTGCTATCAGTACTCCGTATATTCACGAACAATACGCCCTGACCTGACCTCATAACGATACCGGTAAGGGAACCGCACAACATGCTTCTGTGTGAATTTTAATTTGGAATATAAAACAGGACTCCGCAGAGTATCATATACATCCAGCAATAAATGCCTTAATGCCCTGCTCGCCCCATACAACATTATATTTCTTAGTTCTCATGTACCTGAAACTGACGAGTGAGATTTTACATGCCACGTCACGTGTCCTGATATCAGTACATGATGCATAAACGGTATTTTTAATTAATTAAACATAATTTCAGAAACGGATAATATGTAATATTGTAGAAGTGTGCTACCTTTAGGTCGCATGACGTCATGTCGAATATCGATTGGCCAATCAGCTGCCAGCGCGTGGTACCGAATGGGGTTTTCTCAAAGTTTGTTGCGACTATTTTGCTCGAAGCGGGGCGGCCATGCAGACAAAGGAAGGCCGAGTATCCTCGCGTTGCTGGCGAATGTAGGCCGGGCGGCCCTAACTTGGGTGGGTGGATAGGCTGTAGATGGTTTCCGTTCGATGTCGATACATTTCTCTCAGCGAAAACAGAGTTACTCGGGAGTATTTTCCAAACGACTAATAAGGTCTCTAGGGTAGGGATGACAATGTCACCAGACTAAAACACGATCGATCGAAATCTATTTCGGGAGTATATTTCTAGGCGTAAATATGACTGCTTAGACATTGTATCGGGGGAAAGTTCAAATATTACCCAATGCATTCAAACAGCTGGTTAAAAAAAAAGACAACTTTTTTTCAAAAAGTGATCCCGGCATATTACATGGGCGTGGCTTACATAAACACGTCCTTAATTAATTCAATGGTGCAGATTGAGTAACATTCCCACTCAACCTATTTACAGTAACGATAATGTAGGGTATGACGTTATGACGAAACAACCCTGCTTCCAACCTCTTCCACATTTGTATACATACCATTACTGATATTTAATAGACAATATATGTCAACAAATATGTTCGATCGAAGACAAACCTATTGTCTGTCACAAGCATATTGTTTCTCTTACCAATACCATACCAAAATATATATATGAGATAATGCATGTAATTTCTTCCCAACATTTATCGTAGAAGTCTGTCCTTGGTGAAACGTTCATCCGGGCATCTTAAACGAGACGAGAGGCCCTCGCGGGGTTGTTCATTTATAAGGGTCACTTGAGGTCAGCAATACTGTAGCAAAAAGATCTAAATCTGGTGACAAATCATCAAAATACATTAAATGGTATAGTATAATCGATATTAATCAACACGCTGTTGACTGACACAAAAACTATGTCGGACTACAATGTTATATCTTTTATGCAAATTTGTATGAACATATTTAAAACAAAATCAAGCACATTATTAGAAATGAATATATAATATATATTAATCTATTTGCATAAAATAGTGGGATTGAATTTTCAGATTAGTTTCATAACCATGAAATACCTTCAGAAAAAAGACAACCAAATAAATATCCACATTATATCATACTTCTGACATCGAGTTCGTCAATATAAAACGTACATGTATCAATCAAGCAATACAAAACTTGTAAACTAATGCGTCGACACCGGTGAAGGCAAACAACACATCAGACACACTTTAAATAACACAGAAGACACATTGCAATAACGGAAGCGGGGGGTATCGTTTGCCACAAGTCTCATATTCCTAATGCAATGCATGTTGTAGAAAAGCCATAATCAATTACTCATAAGACTAAAGAGAGTTGAACGTTCTAGTCTATTAGGAAGCAGGGTCATCACGTAAAATCAACAACAAACGTCACTTTGTGACAGTATAACATGACATAACGTTTGAGATTTCTCGCATCCACACTGACGCAACCAAACGCGTTTAGAGTGGACCAACCACATACTGTAATTTAAAACTCCCAGTACATGCTTTATCATTAAGCCTATCAAAATACACTAGTTTAAGTTTCACATTAGCGGCAGTGATTATCAATGAGGTTACTCGTCCTTAACGTGGTAACAAGAGCGATAAACAACCATCAACCCCTTTTGGGCCCCTGAGATAGTATCGTCCATCACGTGACCGGTGTTACAGGGATCGTCTCCCAACAACAGAGGGCAGGCGAGAACATGGCTGAGATGAGTGTTGGAACGTTGATTACTCTTCTGTGTTGAAATCGATGTGTATCCCGTCAAGATTATGAATTCACTACGTTGTATCACCTCACTTAGTATCAGGACATACTCGATATGACGATGACGACATGATACGTCTTTGTCGACGATGTTGTCCGCGTCAATACTTCCAACACGGCGAGGATTCAAAAAGTGAGGCCGGAACAGTGAGCCTTGTTGGGAACTCGTGACTGAGGCTGCTGTGGAAGAAATGCACTGCGCTGTGTGCTGGTGAATGAGAATACTTACTGTGACAACGGCAAAAGTTTTTGAGCATTTTATGGACGTGTACCCTGGCCACCTCTCTTGGATCAGACACAACATGGCAGCATTATTCAGACACATCGCGCATGCGTGAGACGAATTATGCAAATTAGGGTGGAATGTTATTGGTTGAACGAAAGTATCAGTGTGACGTCAGAGTGATACTTTCGTTCGACTGTGATGACGACACAATTCGCATGTACACCTGATATTATCGTGAGCCATTTTTGCACTCAATGACCTTCATACAGTTGTGTGAATTCATATTTTTGCATCCAAAGTACGGTAAGGGGTTAATTGTGTTTACAATATATTTCATTTCAGCGTAATGTTGGCATTATTACATAATTAACATTCAAATTAAGGAATAATTGTTTCATCACAGTTTGTCTATCGAAGTACAATCCACACGTGTGTGCATGAAAATGTTCATCATTTACTTCTACAAGTATCTGCAAAATTTTAGCCCAGAGCCCATTGCTAATAGACCTAACGACGTCCTTAAGGGAAAATAATTAATCGAGCAATTGATACCATGCAACATATTATTCATTTCTACAGCCGCAGCAAAACAGTGAAATGTCCTCTTTATCTCCGTAGCAAGAGGGTTTCTCTCCGCCGTGCATGGCTCGAGTATATTCTGTGACCCGGGTTGGCGCCGGGGCCGTTGATAGAACAGGCTGCATATCCCGTCGTCCCTCATTGGCTGCTCTGGCCTCGATCGATAAATTATCTGACTATGAGAAACGCTGGTCACCTTGACGTGGGCAGACAACTTACTTCAATAACATCTTTTTGAGAACTTAGCGGTATGACCATAAACGCTAAAGAATTACATCATAACGCCGATCACCGGCAAGACCCATCGTCCTTTCCAACTCGCACTGGTGAGCTATATTTAGACTCCAAATTCGCTTGAAAATGCCGGATTGGTAGATCCATGCAGATGTCAGCGGTAAATGGGTCACGCTTGTGAGCCATTACGCACCGTTCAGACTGTAATCAAACGGCCTTTTCCTTTTCTGCGTGCGTTGTGGCGGGGAAGATAAATTCACCCCAGAAGCCATTATTGCATATTTATCTATGTAAACGGTGCAAATGATATTTGTAAATATCATATTTGCAAATGTGGTTTGTGGTTATATGCCAGTGCTTTCCGTGATAAATAATTCAAACGGAGTAATGTTTTTATGAACTCATTTATAGTTCTCATAAATATACTTATTCCACTATACTCAAAATGGAATCAGGTCATTGACTTGATGAGTATTCTTTACCGAAATGTGATATTTCTACGGCATTAAAATCAATGAGTTCATTTGCTGTCGTAGTTATTCACGTGACATTCTGTAACATTCTTCATCTTAAGTAACACTTCATTAAATATATGTAGGGCCATATCACGTTTTATTTTATCGATTAAGTATATAGAAGAACTTGGTACAGCTGTCTTTGTAGACTATATTTTCTCCCATTATACGAGGACAGTGGTTCAAGGTAGAACTGAAAACAACCATATTATTTCTGGGTAAGCTACTAAATGTGTGTTATGAAAGAGTAAACATGGCTGCTACAGTGGTTCGGAATACAACTGAAAACGTAACCGTATTATTTCTGGATGTGCTACTAATTAGGTGATGTTATGAAAGAATACAACACATTTCTAAAAGTTTGTCTTTCTGTAAATATTACTAAAGTCACTTTTCACCAAAGTATATCTCAAACTTTGTTCGTTGTCTGTTTGCTCAAACTGTAATGGAAAAGGCGATCTCGGTTTGCAGTCGTTCGTAATTGTGTGTAACGTCGCCATTATTCCTATGATGGTCATATTGTAATTATCATTTTGTTGAAGTCTGGAGAAGAGCCCTTTCTCCGGGCACTGTCACTGACGTCGTGGTTCTCAATCGATTTGTTACTATTATGGATAAGGCGTCGCCCCAAACACCGTTGGTTGGGCCAAAAATTAGCAAACCTTGTCACAAAAATTTTAACTTCTGAATTTGAAACCTGTCTATTTGACTGTTTCAACGCGCATCACAGCATCTGTATCAACATAAAGTTCCACACTTCGGATGCGAGAGTATTTATTGTACGCGAATGTATTGTATGTCAAATTTATATATACTTCTGACTTTAAAGGCCACGCGATTTGCCCGTTTCGAAAAAAATATTTCTTTTTCTAACATAAAGTAGGAAATCGATAGGCTATATGTCTTCCAGTATATGTACAGGATACACAGTTTTACACCGGTACGTCACAAAGCTACACCGGCCCATGCACCAAGTATCCACCATTCAGTAATCACAGGGCAGTCAAGTAATTGCCTAGTTTATTTCTTGCTAGACTTAAGGTAGACAATGGTATTTTTCTTGGTTGTATAGTTTCTTTATAACCTGCGAGCATATTCCATAGCCATTTAAGCTTGTTTTCTCAAATAATTGTCTATTTAAATAAATACGTGGTCACATGGACCGTTTGTGTTCGGGCAAAGGTTTTGATGGGCCAGGATACAGGCAAGAACCTGATTGGTTGCTTCCGGATCGCGCCACGGGAAATAGTCGCGTGATCCAGATTGTCTTTCTCCCAGCCGTGACGCGTCACCAGTCGGTGCAAGTCACGGCTGCTGCGCGAGGTCGTGGATGTTTAGTAAAGTCAAGGTCGCGCTGAGGTCGTGTAGATATGTTCAGAACATGCTGATACACGTTGTCGAATATTTACGTTCACAGGAAACATCCTGTACCTTATTATCTTATCCAAACTTGCGTAGTTGAGATGTTCATGACACGTCTGGACATATCGTTCCATCACGAATAAATGTGTTGTAACGCACTTTTTATTTTTGTTATATTTTGGTGTTTGTCATTTCCTATGTATCGACATACGTACTGATTAAATGTTCTGACTTTGAAACTCATCCTCGGTTATCCAGTGTACTACCTCTCGTGTATTACTACCCACTCGCCATTCTCGTATTACCAATTTTATCAAAGGATTTCTCACACCAGTGAGCTGGAAATCCACAAGCAATCAAAATGGGTCTTCTGGTCCCAGGTTTTTACGGCTTCTTATGAGCGTACCCTCGATATGTTTACTCGAGTGTCAAGGCTGTATACTTTCTGCTGGGGAAAATGTTTTCCCGAGTATTAAGGGGAGGTGAATCCTCATGCTACAAAGACGGCGTCCCAATTGGAGACCCTAAGCAACAAGACGACTCGACCACCCGTGGTGTCCGTGCGTGTTTTCAACCATAAAAGAACTATTTTTTCATGTCAGTCGAACCGATACACCGATCAAAGCTGTTGTGGCGAAGGAATCCAGTGTATTTATTATAATAGAATGGATATATTATACGCTGGAAAATCGAGGATGTGTGAACGAACTTGCACCTTCCGCCGTCGGGCACTGTAAAAGTCATTAAGGAAATTACAGGGACGCTTGCCTACATGGTCTGGTGTCAGTCTTTATTGAAAGTCTCGACATTATGATTAATGTCTTCAGGGAATGGGACGAATCCTATATGTTTGTTCGTTGTTTAACGTTGCACTCGGCAATATTCCAGCTATATGACGGCGGTCTGTATATAATCGAGTTTGGACCAGACAATCCAGCGATTGATGTCATGAGCATCGATCCACGTAATTGGGATATAATAACATGCATCAACCAAGTCGGCGAGCTTGGCCGTTAGTCGAGACTTATGCATGCGTAGTCGCCTCTTACGGAAAGCATTGGTTGCTGAAGAACCTGTCTAACCGAGATCTTCACGGGACGATTCTGTATTTAATTAGGGTGATCATCTATCGTAAGATTGGTCGATATAAAACAACTAGTGCTGGGAGATAGGTACAGTAACGGTTACCGGGTAGTTGGGCCCGTGAAGATCCGGGTTAGAATAGGTCTTCAACGACCCATTCTTGCCGTTAAAGGCGACTATGCTTGTCGTAAGAGGCGACTAACGGGATCGGGTGGTCATTCACTGACTTGGTTGATACATGTCATCAATTCCAATTGTGTGGATCTATGTTCATGATGTCAATCACTGGATTGTCTGGTCCAGACTCGATTAGGAGAAGACCGCCGTCATATAGCTGGAACATTGCCGAGTGCCTTGTTGAACAACAAACAAACAAACAAAACCGGGTATTTGAGAACTAGTCGAGTATGATGAGTATTCGAGTAGAGAATTATAACTCGTAGAGTTATCTCCCTTGTCCTTTTGTTTGATCCCCCTTTCTTATCAGTAATGGCGCATAACTACGCGAAAGTGTAACAGAAACTAAAAGCACACTGTTCTCTATTCAACTCTTTTTCAAGGATGGCACTACCTCTACAGTGAGGAACTGCCTGACACTGACACATTCGAACCTACTGCACTCAGGTCTATTTGCGTCCTCGTCAATCAAGTCTGCTCGGCTTTACAACAAAGGTAGATTCTACTGGCTTTATAAAGTTGAATATATTTCAATTTTGTATTAAAAAAGTTATTTACTATTAACTGTGAAGTAAAAGTATATTAAACATAAAGTAAAATTGATCGTTGAAGAATGGAAGACACAAAAAACATAATTCCTAATAATGTTAAAGGTACAATGTCATGTTTGAAATTCCGCAAATTGCATTTTCTGATAATTAGGAATTTCGATAAAAAACAGCAACACTTGTCTATTTAAAATGATGATTTTGTTTATGTTATATTCAGCACCAAATATGAGGATAAATTGTGCTAGTAAATACGATACTGCAGTAAACTGCGATTACTTGTGCAAAATATTCCGAGGGCCTCGAAACAACCAAAAGGTTTTGAGCGCTTGCTTGCTGCGCAAAATCGGGCAAATCACTTATTGGCGGGCGGCGAGTAATTACTAATGAGGTTTTGGTTCACATTTCAGCCTTTTAAACGCGACTATTCCTAGACTTAAGAGCAAGTCATAACGTCAAAACATCAACCACTGGTTTGTTTGCCACTCTATTATTTACAGGTTACTGTGTTTACAGCGGCGTTAAGTAACATTTTATTGTTGAAAGTGGAAACTATTAAATGATTACTGATGAATTATGTTTTAATCACAAGTCAATTTCTAATGTCTATTTGAGTTACTATGTCAATGATCGGCAGTTTAGAAAAGAAACGTAATTGAATTACAACCTACTCCATATGATCAGCACTAAACTGGAGTTGTCCTTACCAATGATGTCCACACGCAGTGAGGGAGAACACCCATTCGTGCAATGTTTCGTTGGTATTCAGTCTTCACGAGTAACTTGAGTGAGTGAGTGAGGTTTTACGCCGCTTTTAGCAATATTCCAGCAATATCACGGCAGGGGACAACAGAAATGGGCTTCACACATTGTACCCATGTCGGGAATCGAACCCGGGTCTAACCACTAGGCTACCCGACCGCCCTCAAGAGTAACGGTTGTTCGTTGAACAAAATCATCTAAACTTTTTTGAAACACGATTTTGGCAGTGAGCCTTTAGTGCACCACTGCAGAAATATGATCTCAAAGCAGGGAGTCTATATAAAGGTCTTGGTTAGGTCACAGTGACCTAGCATGGAATGTGAACTTTGTTGATTCTTTATATATGTAGATTGAACAACATTTGTCTTTGTCGACCATGTATTTTATTGGATCAATGGACGCTGTTCCTGGCGGGGCATTCAAGATGCTATATAAGGTGTAGACGCTTGACAACGGTGTAAGAGATGATCATCCTGCGGAGGAGCTGCTTGTGAACCTCTCGTTATGAGCTGCTCGTCATCCCGCGGACCGCGCGTTGGTTCAAGTGACGCACCGCTCAATCTTGTTATTTGCCCGCACCCAC
Source organism: Haliotis rufescens (assembly GCF_023055435.1). Taxonomy (NCBI): domain Eukaryota; kingdom Metazoa; phylum Mollusca; class Gastropoda; order Lepetellida; family Haliotidae; genus Haliotis; species Haliotis rufescens. Next base: position 22,991,108 of record NW_025963791.1, on the reverse strand, counting down.
ATTGTAGTGTTGTTTGTTGTTCAACGCCGCGCTTAGCAATATTCAAGCTATATGACCGCGGCCTGTAAATAATCGAGTCAAGGCCAAAGAGACCTGTGATTGATATTGTGAAGAACGATCTACGCCGTCGGGGTACGAGTGAGTGAGTGAGTATGGTTTTACGCCGCTTTTAGCAATATTCCAGCAATATCACGGCGGGGGACACCAGAAATGGGCTTCACACATTGTACCCATGTCGGGAATCGAACCCGGGACTTCGGCGTGACGAGCGAACGCTTTAACCACTAGGCTACCCGACCGCCCCTGTCGGGGTACGATGACAGCGAACAACCAAGTCAACAAGCCTTACAGCCCTATCCATGTGGTCGCCTCTTTCGGGGACCCAGTTTGTTTTGTGTTAAAATAAATACATAGTTTGATGGTGCTAAGTAAATAAAGAGTTTGTTCGGGGACGCAGCTAAGGAAATACAGATTTTAGGAATTAAAATGAAATAAATTGCTTGACAACAAAGTTAGAATTAAATATTCTAGTTGGTGTCAGGATGGACTTGTATATGTATACGTAGTGTCAAGGGCTGGGACGAGTCCACATTTACTACCCGGGTACCCGCTCCCATATTACCCGACCCTACCCGGGTACCCACTGTAGGTCTCAAGAGATACAAAATGTCCGATTGGGAATTTCTTTACCACAGCACTTGCAAAACGTATTTAGATACATGTATCATACACTGACGTTGACTTAAGTTATATCTTTATTCAACCATATGAAAAGTCAGAAGGAATGGGTGCATAGTCAGAAAGAAATGCGAACATTAGTGACTTGTAGTGTAACCATAGAGTTCTAGATAGTTTTTGCCATTAAACTATCTATCACATGACTAACCACGGGTCCGGGTAGTCCTGTGGGTACCCGGGTCCTACTCAGTACCCACCCGATCCGGGTACCCGAGTTACCCGTCCCAGCCCTAGGTCACTAGTGTCAGTGTCAGAACAGTGTACACTCCCGGACAGCAGGGGGGTGAGGGGAGCGTGAAGAGGGGCTGCCTGCCTGGGGAGACAGTGAAATATGAAACCCTGAATGTATCTCTTTCCTCCACCAGCTGACATGTTGCTATGGAAACACACCTCTGCGTAGATCCGCGTATAAACGCACAAATCAATTGTTATAAATAAAAGAGTCAATAATAACTTCACAGACTGCTTATTTCATCATTGATAAAATCAATGTAGGAAATTATATGAAAACAGTGACGCAATAATGCAACACAAGGCCCGCCCAGTCTATCATCAGCCAATCGGGAAACAGTATTCCGTTAGTGGGCGTGGTCTATGCACTTGCAATCTATTTTGAGATAAAAATGTTATTTTATTACTAAATACACAATAAATAACAATTTGCACTTGTGACTGTAACAACTTACAGCAAACGTCTTTGACTATATTTATGAATTCTTCGGCTTTTAAGTTTCAGATTCGTCAGAACTAATGCAGGATCGATAATTCTGAATGGTTGCATTTTCACTGTTATTTCTGATGCATTTACGATATCTGTGAGAGAAGACATATGTATGTAAGCATGCTTGGCTTGGTTTAGTCTGTCTAACAGACCCTGATACAAATATATCAAATACAGCCCATGCAAGTCTTTAATGTTTGGCAAGCCTAGATTTCTGCAGTATCTAAAAATACAGAGTCTCTGGGCTCCTTTTTATTAATGTTTTTAAAGATAATTTAACAACTTTATTTTCTGTACGATATGTTCATTTCAGAGACTAGATGTTAGTCTAGCCTTGGTTCTCGGGTCGCTAACGTTCAGGCTGTTTGCAGTGATACATTTTAGGAACACTAAAATGGTCAGTTGGCTCGAACACTGCCCACGTGACTAAAAACCCCAGAATGCATGCGCTCTAACACCGTAACAAGATCTCCATTATGGTTTTACAAGTTTTAAAGGTGGAAACAGTTCCAAAAACAGGCATAAGTTAAATATTGTGCATGTCAATGTTTAAGGGAATCGATAGTATATACTGACAAATATGGGTCAACAAATGTGTGCGCCATATAGGAATTCTCGCGTTCACAGCACGGTTCGTTAAGGGAACGGGTCACGCCATGCATGCACAAACATGGACGATCAACGCCAGGGTCGGTGATATTAGTTAGTTTAGTTTCCCCAGGAAACATATTTATCAATTTCTGTCATATATTACACATGCTATTATCGTATGGAACTGTGAGAAGTGATGCGAGTTTTGTATGACCTAAATACATCCAAACATATTCTTAAACCACTCGTTTTGAATATAAATATGCAGTTATGTTATCAGATAATGTTGGTTAGTTGGTTGGTTTGTTGTTTAACGCCGCACTCAGCAATATTCCAGCTATATGAAGGCGGTCTGTAAATAATCGAGTCTGGACCAGACAATCAAGTGACTGACATCATGAGGATCGATCCACGCTCGTGGGATCGATGACATGCATCAAACCAAGTCATCGAGCCTGACCACCCGACCCCGTCAGTCGCCTCTTACGACAAGCATAGTCGCCTTTTACGGCAAGCATTGGTTGCTGAAGACCTATTCTAACCCGGATCTTCACGGGGCTATCAGATAATGTAGTTATGTTACTGAAAACAACAAGACAACGCTGACACAACACTCCGCCATTTAACTCGCCATTTTGTTTTATCGGAGACCATAAAATAGAAAAAATAAATTATTTTATGGTCTCTGGTTTCATGTATTCTCTAGCTCTGAGATGTTGCAAAAAAACTGAAAACAATTTATCTATCAAAAACACGTACAAAAATAATTAAATCGAGAGATGCAGAGCAGCTTTCAATCAGACCCTTTGGCAATAAATATGCAATGGCATGATGAAATTGTAAAGTGATTTTGCACAACACAAAATCTCGCGAGAATGTTCTCTCTCACGCCCGCGCAAAAATGCGCGCCCAAACGCTTGACTGCGATTGCTCGTGCGCACTATCTGCTATGTGGAGTTTATCTTACTCATATGTCAGCTTTACTATCATTAAACATTCTGTCTACAGATTGACTTCGTATATAAATATAATACACATTACTGTAATACGTTCATTGTTACAGTGAGGCATTTACGTTCTGCTATTTTAGTATCTATTTAGTTTCTTATAATTACAAAGTCTACCCTCATCTGATACATTTACCCTCTTTATCAGGTTTGTTGACAAATTTTGTCATTTCGTAACACACGCAAGAATACATGAGTACAACATTGTGTCTACAGATTGATTTCGTATATAAATATAATACACATTAACGTATTACGTTCATTGTTACAGAATGAGGCAATTACGTTCAGTTATTATAGTATATTTAAGAAATGAAAATCCTAATGCCGAATGAAAAGGAAAGTAATGCATGTTTTGTTTTTCGGACAAAATCAAGTTGATTTTGATGAAAGACTTCTATTCATATGAGACCGCCTCCATGGTCTAGTGGCAGAGCATCCGGGGTTCGGTCCCCGGCCGCGTCATACCAAATTCGTTAAAAGATGGTACTTGTTGTTACCCTGTCTGGCGCTCGGCATTAAGGGGCCAAAACAAGGACCGGTCGGCTCGGAGCTAGTATACTGTGTCTGGGTGGGGTATTCATGTTAAACTGCGGCATGGTATCTCAGTGAAATCGGCATCAGTCCAGATTAGCACACACACACACACACACACACACACACACACACGTGCATGCACGTCGCTATATAAGTGCAGTAAGTTTGGATCCCAAACCCAATTTCACCTCACCTCACCCACCTCACCAACCTCACCTCACCTATTCTTATGACTATCGTGAAGCAAACTGTATGACGTCGCAACGTTTCAAAAACGTAATTACAAAAACGTTATGTGATATCAGATACACAACGTTTTCACAACGTAAATGTGCAACGTTGTTATTTAAGAATTGTTTTTCATTTTTCTGCATGTATCGAAGTACAACAGTCACAGATTGTATTGAATCGCGTAGTGACCGTTATACTTCGATGCATGCACAAAACATTAAAAAAAACAGTTCTCATAATTACAAAATCTACCCTTATCTGATATATATCACCCTCTTTATCAGGTTTGTTGACAAATGTTATCATGTCGTAACACGCAATAATACATGAATACAACTTTATCGCCACGTCATACAAATAACAAACAAGTGTTTTGCAAGATATAACAGTTTTATTGAATGGATACCCATATACTATATCGTATGTGAACATGTTTTTCTTTCACCGATGTTATACCTGAACGAGAAAAATTTCAAAACTATTTGTTTTCGGAAGGGACAATATTAATGACGTCATACCAACATGGCATTGACAGCGAGCATTGCAGCAGCAGCAGCAGCAACAACAGCAGCAGCAGCTGACGTCGTAATTTCAAGCTTGGTTCATGTAAATTGAGAACTGACATTTTGAAAGTGATTGAGAAGCCTTAAAATTAATTATGCTATTGGAGAGGGGCCAAAAGTGTTAGTCTGGATTTGGAAAATGTGACGGCGGGTGTTTGGGTCTACAGAACAAAAATGTTGCATCTGGATGACAGTGTTTGTTTGTTTGTTGTTTAACGCCGCACTCAGCAATATTCCAGCTATGTGTAAATAATCGAGTCTGGACTGGACAATCCAGTGGTTGACATCATGAGCATCAATCCACGCAAATGGGATCCATGACATGCATCAACCAAATCAGCGAGCCTGACCGCCCGATCCCGTTAGTCGCCTCTTACGACAAGCATAGTCGCCATTTACGGCAAGCATGGGTTTATGAATACCTATTCTTCCCCGGATCTTCATGGGTCTGGATGACAGTAAGATAGGAAGGAATTTGATGATTCGACAGGACAAAACTCTCAAACAGCTGTATACATTCTTTTCTAAGAAGTAAGTTCAATATCCCTCAACCCACCCTGGATATTTTTCGGCTGAGTTTCATGCCATTCCAGGCCGGAGTCATCAGAAGACAAAATTGTGTTGAGTGTGTTAGTTGGTGGTGAAACACGATCGAGCCCCCTGCGAACAAAGTGTATGGCAAGATGGAACCACACCCTGTACATCAGCATTTCTACATTGTCAGGAGTTGTAAAATGCAAGGTAGGCATTTATTCTTTCTAGATCTCCATTTCCAATTATCTTTTTGTGTTGAGTAGGACAGGACCGCCCGGATTTGGCCATTAATTTAAGCTTTTTACTCAGAAGCTTGTTTGAATACTCAAAAGTTTTATTTCTAACAATATCAACATTTCTACAAATGTAGTTTAGCTTTCTGTTTAGGGCTGTCCTTATATGAATAGACTTGTGCTATTCATTCGCAAGGTTTTCTGTGAAGGCCTTTTTACGACTGTTATTGCAGTGGCGTCCGCGTACATTGGCAAGGGTTTCAGGGGTGTTTCGGTTTCGGCTTGCCACTTTCAATGCACCGAGCTATAAAAGTAAAATAAACTTTGCAAGACGAAAGTCAGTTATCTGAACACCGCTGAGTGTTTATAAAGTTTGAAAATATACTTCTAATCTGATGGTATGTCCACAAAGTGGAGGTTGAGAGAACGTTGAGGATATTAATCTTATTAGTATCAAGCCTATGTATGTTGTGTTCAGTTATCTGCTATTTCATGACAGGTAGAAATCTATCAGATTAAGGATGAATTAATGGCTTCAAAAATATAAATACAATCATCTAGTATTTCATTTGGTTGATTCACTTTAAGCGTGTTGTTCAATTTCGGCCATTTCTTGCTCAGAATTTATTTTTGAAACTGTCAAGTTTCAAGCTAGCTTTTGGAACATAAATTTTGCTATTCAAAACTACAGTCTGTTTAAATTATATTTACTTCAATTTAAACTTAAAATTGCTATTACTGTTTTCAATTTAATCATCACCTTCGTCAAAGTCACTATTTTCACTCACACAACCCTCAGATTTGGCGTTTTGGTCATTCATAGGCATATCTACAGGATTCGAATGACTGATCATTATATTTCTCGTAATTAATTTAGTCATAATTGGTTAGAAAATGATTTAAAATTTAAGTTATGTATGTCATATTTCTTGAGGTCTAGGGTCTAGATAAGTTTTTTTACATTCTACACACCAAGATATTTTCGTTATCAAAACAGAAACGTTCAGGTTTGGCAATGTTAACAATTTTGTTTTACCTTCATTATGCCGATTTTCCTCATCATTAGCTTTCAATAATTCCACTAAAATTTCTTCCAGTTTCTTGTCGGAATCAAAAGCATAGTCTCTTTGTCCAAGTTTTAAAGGCGAGGAGCCATAATTTACCGATGTGAGCGGGGTGTGTCTCGTGAATGGGGAAGGCAGGCAGTTGTTTGATGTTGTAATAATTAAATAAAAGACAAAAAGTCAAAAAGTGTTTTTGTCTTTATTTTTTAACATTTTCGTCCAATTATTTTGATAAAACATATGGATCTTGTACGAGTCGCTTGAAAATCGATCGGCATACCGGAAGGGAATTCCCAACAACAAGCTATTTATAGACGTAAGGTCTGCAGGCAAGGCCTACGTCATTTGGAAAGTAGTTCTGCCACTTCCTGTAAAACGTGCGTTTATGATTTATAAATGCAGGTGTTTGTGCATTTATTGAATATCAATGCAAGGTTTCCGGTGCTCTCGACCAGTCAGAATTGTCTAAATGTGTGTAACAAATTCATATTGTAATTATTACGTTGTGAAATAACGTTACACAGCAACGTAATAATAACGTTGTGAAGACGTTATATCACGACGTTACCAACCCACAAACTTACCACAACGTTGTGACCACGTGGTGTGCTAGCTGCGGTACTGTTCACAGACATACTCCACACTCCGTCGCAGTGGTGACTCAGCATAACACCACTGCCACAGGCTAATTTGCATATCACGTGACCGGACTTTTCTCTTGTTTGTAAACAAACGCGCTTTTTCAGAAATCAGTATAGAACGGACTAATGCAAGTATTTGGGGGCGCTTTATATATTGTTTTGCATAACTATATAGATATGCTACTACAACTGCGACAGTGAGTTGCATGACAATATATATTTATGCATCAAAGTGACCGTGTCGCTAGCTCTCCGTTGGGCTTCGGTGACAGCACGTGGAGCCGTACAACCAATGTAAACATAGGATAACTACGCAAAAACAAGTAGATTTTTACGTATTTGCATACTTTCTCAATGAAAGTTAACCATTCTTTGACATTTGTTTATGAAAATGTGTAGACTTGTCAAACATGAAACGGATGAAAAGCATATGCAATATCTTGACTGGACTGTGAAAGATGTGACGAATCGTCACATGGCGCTGGCCTGTAGCAGAGGTACTATACTAGCTGGCTGCCGGCCGCATGGAACTCTGGGTAGGAGAGTGAGACATACTCTACATCCTAATTATGCATCTGAGTATGTTTTTTTATCAATTAAATATATTATAGTTCGGATTTAACAGCTGCATTGGGACGAATATACATAACGCATACAATGACATCTCTAAAATCTTATACAAGTCCTGCATATTTTGCTGATACATCCAGATTTGTTATATACGGTTTGAAGAGGTAATGCATGAGTACTTCCATACAAAAAAATATGAATATGAAAAGTCAACCCCGAACAGGGTAGTTTTATTGCACTAAGCATCTTTGTTAACTACCGCGCCAAACTTTTCAACAGCGGAATGTATAAGGAAATAATTCACTGTGTTAACAGTTTCGTATAAAAGTATACTTAATAGTCCAATCTGCCAACAGAGGGCGCTGGCATAACTAGGCTTGGCGGAAATAACCGAACATGAGATTGATTAATAGCATTTACGTTTTTAGAAATTTAAACTCCAATAGATAAACATCAATCTGCATGTATAAGAAAACATCATAATATCAATATGTTAGTTTACGAATTGCTTCGCAAAATATAAATCGTGTGCATTTACGTTATTCACTCAGTTTCTAACCTAAGCTGGTTCCCGGCCTCCGCTGCGCGTCGTCAACTTGCGCCAAGCGATATGAGAGACGGAGCCAAGCTTATTTCTAACCTTGCAGCGTCATTTTAAATGACGTCATACAGTACTATGGCACCATGGAACGAGGTTTGTTATCGGTGACATCAAAGTTTAAAGACGTTGCGACACTACTCCTATTCGACTTTGTCGACGATGGGAATTAATTCACTGTGTGTAACATATAGCTCCAAAGAAGTTAGGGAACATCCGATTTTTTCATATGACTATTAGTATTAAATGTCAAGCGGAAATACACTAAGTGACGTCACTTCCACTAGCGACGTCACCTGTCATTTTCGCACTTTTTCAGTGTAAATTTATTTTATACTTCAATGTGAAAGACTGGAGATGAGAAAAGTGATATTTTCATTGCAGTAAACATAACACTTTGACGGAACTATTGCCATATAGGAGTTACTTCCCCTATAATTGTCTCCCTTTATCGTAAGTGTCAAGCCCGTATACAAACTGTTGACGTCCGTTTTACGTTAGTTCCACATTAACAAAGCAAAATAATGACAGATGGTCATTTATGGAGTCAACATCACTTCCTGCCGTTTGTTATTCTCTCGAAAATGTTTCGTTATTACCTGTAAATGTCTCATTTAACTCGTCAATCGAGACTGTTCGTTTCGCAAATGGGTTGTGGGGTAGCCTAGTTGTTAAAGCGTCGAAGACCCGGGTTTGATTTCCCACATGGGTACAATTTGTAAAGCCCATTTCTGGTTTCCCCCGCCGTGATATTGCTGGAATATTGCAGAAAGCGGCGTAAAACGATACTCACTCTCTAGTTTTGTAAAGTGCCATTTTTGTTACTTGACCAGCGTGTATTCTTTCTCTTCCAACGGCGGTCTCGTAGTTTACAAGAATAATTTTGTTAAAGTTGTATATAATCATATCTAAATGTATTATGAAGAATTTTCGTGAGCCCAACTATTTTTAGATACTTTTGTTTATATTTTGTAAGATTTTGAAAACACGAAACTACTTTTAAAGTCGCAAATACAAGGGGTGGTGAACCGTCCCTGTGTGTTAGATAGGGAGAATTTACGTTTCAAGGTTTATATTTGCAGCGGAATAATTTATTTTTCCTGTAGACAACATTATATCGTTAGTACATTCCCGTACAAACTCGTCGCTATATGGCTGAAATAATGCCGATGCGACGCTAAATTTTAACTCACACACCCGTAGAAAAAGTTGCGCGGTGATGTCAGATTAACACCAGCAGACACCTAACTGATATCCTGTGTTGTGTCCGTCACGCTTGACTTCCTGTGTAGCGAGAACACAGGTTTAAACATTCACACAGTGGTGTCGGTTTAGTTTCGCGCTGATCGCCGATGTAGTACGCACACGCGTCGAAAACAATTATCGAGATACACAGCGTTCGGCAAACTTCGCCACTTTCCGTCAAATTTTCAACGTTCGATGAAGTCTTCAGTGTCAGCCATCGTTGTGCTCGTTTAGATCATCTCGGCTAATCAACGCTACATGTAGAGTTCCTTTGCTGCATGTGTATGTCATCGGGTGTTCAGTGTGACACGTGACTGTAGTGCGAGTGTGTTTGTAGTTCCTTAAGTGTATCACACAAGCTAGTTAGTGATATATTGCTTGTAAATATAATGTAACTCTGAACCTGTTCAAATATAGCACGTCCCACTTGGAGATGAGGTGAGGTGAAATAGGATTTAACGTCACGATAAAGATTAGTGTGTGTGGTGTGCGTGCGTGTGTGTGTGTGCGTGTGGTGTGTGTGTGTGCGTGTGACTGCTTGAATACTGTTACGCCTTTTGTGTGACTGAGGTATACCTACAATAAATTATGACCTCGAACTAGTTTTGAGTGAGTGGGTAAAACAGAGATATTCCAGTTATGTGTAATTGCTGCCTGTTTATAATCGAGTGTGCATGATTCTGAGCTCGTGTCCGAACAACGATCCACGCGCCGGTGTAGGACGACATGCTATCGACCAAGACAGGCGTTCTGGCCACCCGATACTCACTTCATAGGCGGCCCATTCAACAAGCTGGATGGTCAGCACGATCGCAGACTGAAGTGTTATTATTAGGTGTTTTATTTTATTGGCCAACATCTCCTGTGACCCTGCCCATATACTGAATATCCCGTCACACACGAGACTAACATTTCGTCCCAGAAATAAAGTTGTCTTATTTAAAAATATATAACTACACAATACAAAAAGGACTCAAATGGAGCCCAGTATAGCTGAGGCATTCTAAACTTGCCAAATCATTCTAGATTTGACTTGGATTCGTTTTTAATTTATTCTCTAGGGTCTGATTGTCACACGCGTTCGTCTATGTATAGCTGATGCCTTCGTTCATCCCATCAGTTTATATGAGAAGTTAGTCTCATTAAAATCGGACCTTTTCCTTAGATACCTATTTCCTTTAAGAGAACACAATAGAAGGTCGCGTCAGGTGATCCCCGGGCGACCTTTGACCGCCAAATATTATGAAAGGGTGAGTCGGTTCTTATTTGTTTGTTGCTGTTTGCCGCTCGCAGCAATTTTCCAGCTACATGACGGCGGGCTTTTGAATAATCGAGTCTGGACCAGACAGTCTAATGATTGGCATTATGAGCATCGATTTAGGCAACTGGGATATGATGACATGCATCAACCAAGTCAGCGAGTCTGACCACCCGATGCCGTTAGTCGCCTCTTACAGCAAGCATAGTCGCCTCTTACGGCAAGCATGGGTTGCTGAAGAGCTATTCTCTATCGGGATCGACGGGTCGGGTGGTTTCTTGAGCCAATCATATGAAATCAGCTGTCTCAAATAATTTGGCTTCTTTTCTTTACCACCTCGATTCGGAGATTTCGAATTTAACAACAACAAAAAATAACCAGGAAGGACACGAATATGATTTCGATGATGGACTCCACGTTTGGTGTATAGAGGCCACGGGGCTCAGAAATGACAGGGAGTATAAAATGTCATCATCAATATATGGCGCGGCCTTCGTTACGTACATTCGGGAAAGGTCGATTTAGAGAAACAGAAATCAGATGTGCTTGTCTGAATACTTCGCGCACTCGTAACCGAGAATTTAGAAGCTGACTGGCCGGTAAGAAAGTTCACCTGACGCGCCTTCCTGTATTGTTGTGTCCTCAGATCTTCACGTAGAGGAGAAAACAGATATGATTTTAATGAGATTGTATGGAAAGTGGGCACATTTACAAGCAGTGGACTTGATGCATTCATGAGTCATTGTGCACCTTTCAAAAGTGCGTTCTGACTGTTTCAAATGTCTTTTTGCCGAGTCAGGAAATACATGGTCATCTGTCTCTTACTGCAGACGACACACAATAGTCAAACTCGGTGACTGTGCAGTGGGGGAAGGATATGTGAGAAGAAGGCCAGCCATGTCAAGGCGGATGACGCCCAGAATGGCTTTTGAATTGTACCTATTTCTCCAGAAAATAAAGATCAATGTGTGACGAGGAAGCGACCCAGCCACTCGGCTATCTCACCATTGCATAGTGAAGGAGAACAATACACCACAGCCAGGGAAAACCTCCTAGTGCGGTTGTGTTAGAAGGATGTGTTCCGGAGAAAGCAACATTGCGTAATACCTCTTAACTCCCTGCAAATCTTTGTTCGTTCACTGCTCAGTCGCTTCATTCTCAGCACAGTGAACCCGTGCTCATTTAAATTTCTTATGGGTGAGTGAGTCATTGTTTGTTTGTTTGTTGTTTAACGCCGCACTCAGCAATATTCCAGCTATATGGCGGCAGTCTGTAAATAATCGAGTCTGGCCCAGACAATCCAGTGATTGACATCATGAGCATCGATCCACGCAATTGGGATCCATGACATGCATCAACCAAGTCAGCAAGCCTTACCCCCTTTGTCGCCTCTAACGACAAGCATAGTCTGCTTTTACGGCAAGCATGGGTTGCTGAAGACCTATTCCACCCTGGAGCTTCACGGTCATTGAGCTTGGTTAACACCACTTTGAGAATTATTTCCGTTACATAATCAGGGTGTATCAGCAGATCCTGGCATGACTAAGGGACGTAGTTCAGCACAGCGAATTACGACGCTTTAGATGATGAATTTATTTTTAGATGTTACAAGGCCCGCTTCTGGCGCGTGTAAGAACTCAGCTATCAATTTTTTGTAGTTGATACAGTGTGTGCCTCAACTGCATGAAGTGAGACAGTAGTCGACAACCACGTCGGTCATGAAGGTAATGGATAAACTAGTCGATGGAATGAGCAACCAAGACGGGATGATCTGACGAAGTCGGCCAAGCTATACAGCTATCGTCATTCTTTGGTTTTCTGTGGGTTCAAATATTTTACAAGCGTCCTCTAAATAGTTCAGGGCAAAACTATACTTAATTACACTACGCATGGGGGTAGAGCAAACTTTATTTCTTAACTATTACATACATAGAGATGAAATACTTTCCTTATATGAAAGTGTAAACGCTTTGCCCTAACTACTACTTCCCAGACTGACACAATGGTTTTCAAACGAAGACATGTAAAATCAGTGAGAAAATGCGTACTGAACCTAACATTAGGGGTTTGATGTCAAATAACATGTTTATCACACCTGGGCCCGTTCGACAAAACAATCTAAGCGCTGAGGTGGTCGTAACTCCGAAACTTTAACACAGGCATAGAGTAGTCGTGGTGCTGAGGTCGCTTTGTGAAACGGGACCCTGCATGGTGAGTGAGTGAGTGAGTTTGGTTTTACGCCGCTTTTAGCAATATTCCAGCAATATCACGGCGGGGGACACCAGAAATGGGCTTCACACATGGTACCCATGTCGGGAATCGATCCCGGGTCTTCGGCGTGACGAGCGAACGCTTTAACCATTAGGCTACCCGACCGCCCCTCCCTGCATGGTGAACAGAAAAAGTTGACAATTTCACTCATGGCTCCGCCGCTCGATGATATATACATGTTATTTGACAAGAAAATTCAAATATCCTTTATTTCTTCCACACTAATATATTGATTGAGATTATGTCTCTTAATATGATCGTCAAACCCAAATATTTCTATATTTTCGAAAAAACAGTAATATACATTTTGAGAAAACTATTTGACTTGTAGTTGTTATTCTCCCGGGACACACAATCCGTAATTAATAAGCTATTGTCGGCATATGTCACGTAATTGTTCAGCTCTTGTATCGCGTATGGATGATAGGTACATATAATCTACACCATACATCGTAACAGTATATATATGAAGGATGTAGAATGATTTATATCAGTCCTCGTTGTGCAATGCGGTACTGTTGTATCTATTTCCGTGGTTTACCCAATGGTTGTTTGGAAACACGTTATACATCCTTGTTGCGTTGAACATTGTAGCGGCCATAACATTTCCCAGTCCCGTTATGGGATTCGAATCACGTGACTTCTGATCCTAGGTCGGACGCTTTGTCCACGTGACCAAAGAGGTTAACCAGTCAGCATCTGTCGGACGACTCCACGCCACGCTACACGTTTCATACGCGGTGTTTAGCTGACTGTTTCCGCGGAATCCGTAATAGCGTTCTTAGTCCACGTTTCCTTGTAGTGCATTGTTTTCACGGTGTATCGCGAACCATTTCCGCAGATTACGTAATGGTTGTGAAAGTACTTGTAACATCCTGGATAGCTATGGTATTTGAAAGCATATAGCTGACTATATCCTCGCAGGCGTTAACCTACATAGTATCGGCGTCATGGCGAAACGCACCAAAATAAACATTACAACATAAATCTCATATATATTTTTGTATGTCTATTTACTCTAACGTAGACACTGAGGTAGGATCAATAAAATGTACATACACATATTGTGTGTGTGTGTGTGTGTGTGTGTGTGTGTGTGTATATATATTTGCGTGCGTGCGTGCGTGCGTGCGTGCGTGCGTGTGTGTGTGTGTGTGGAACACAAACATAGGCTAAAACAGCACTGCCACCATGCTACCCTACGATTGACTATCGAAGCCTGAATCTGGCTTGTTTAAACAAGGATGATCCACATGTGGACCAGTACAAGGTCATAAGTTCAATTAGGGCACCCCAATAACGCAGGTGAAGCACGCTTGGAAGCCTGGGTAAGGATCACGGAGCCTCATCCTCTAATGTCTCGGCCGAGATTCTGCACAAGCTCCGAACAGTTATTCGTCGAAAGCAGCCACCGAATTCCTTTGATTGACCCAAGAGCTGTCACGTGAAGTCTAGCTTCACGATCAGTCCCTTTGGAAGTTAGTGAATATTGTTTAATGTCATAATCAGCAATTTATCAGCTATATCACCTCGGCCAGTTGATAATCGTATCTGGGCCAAGCAAACCAGTGGTTGTTATAAGCAACGTCCCTATTTGGTCGCCTTTTACGAGAAGCAATAAAGTGTTGGGGAACCTATTCTAGCCCGGGGTACCGCTTGACCGTTCCTTCGGAGCGCGGAGCTAATGTAGGCTTTATAATGTAAACGGCAATGCACGACTCAGCTCCTGTATAGCGGTAGTGGAAATAGCTGCACAACTTCGGGCGATGTCGATTGTGACCAGTTCCATCAGCTCGTATCATTCAATCCATTTGGTTACTGGACTGCGGGATAATCTGGCCACAACAAGGTGTCCACCGGTGTCGAGGGGACATGGGTTGATGTACTCGGGCAACAGAAACTAACGTAGAGGGTGGGTACACCAACCCATGTCACTGGGGGCACCGGTGGGCAGCGAATTTATCTTGCCGCACATCTAATTATATTGTTGGTATGTCTTATGCATGCTTTTGTCGGAGACGGTAAGTATACCACAGTTAGGCATTTGTAGCAGACGACAGAAAACAAACTTGCGGTTATCCCCCCTAGAACTATTCAGAGACCATATATCGGTATATGGTCTCTGATCTATTTCATTCGGAAAATATCGTAAATATCTGGAGAATGGCGTCTTACATTAATATTTCGAGACACAAAATTGCGGTTCGTATGTTGCAAATGTTATGCCAACAGTTCGGCAATTCGAGCGGGACACATAAGATATGCACACTTCATGTTAGCGGGGTACATTGGAAATAATAGAATGGGTCTCAGCCAATCAGAATCCGAGGTTGATGTGTAAGGTCAAATAATATCGGTTATGGCTAAAGCACGTCTTCCCATATATGAGTGAATTGTTACAAACTCTTCTCTAATGACTTCTGGAGTTCGTTATATCCCTTGATTTCTCTCTGTCCTGTTCGAGTACAGGTAACAATTACCGAGTGTAGACAGTCGTCTCATACCGCGTTGTGTGTCTATGTGCCAGCCAACCTGCATGGCGTGGGAACTAGACCGTGAAAACAAATAGCTGTATTCGTCTAATTACTTCACAGGCGAATACATTGCGGATCTCGATGTCTGTTTACATGCTATTCCAAGCACATGTTTAAGAAGGTCGTGATGACATACGTATACCCTGATATTTATGTTGGCGTTTTTAGAACAAACATGGTCATATTTCATTTGTTTTGACACAAATGTAAGGGCAATAAGCCACGTGCTCGTCTCCATGGAAACGAAAAAGATCAGTAATCATTTGGATGTATGTGGCTGAGGAATGTTAGAATTAAATGACAGCGATCGTCAACACGATGTACGTTATCAGCTGTTTATCATCAGTTAGTTAGTGTACACACGATCCCCAGTAAACGATCTATCACACTTCTTATACCTACTATATTTACAATTACTTTAAAAAAACGATTTCAGAAAGGTTATTCAAACATCGAGATGTGCGTCGTGATGTTTGACTACCCGGCGTCATGTACGCGACAAGGATAAAGGTATTTATTTACTGTCAATTTGTCGACATATACAGCATAATCAATATAGAAAAACATAACTACACAACGATCATGGAGGAGCGTTCGGCTTCCTTCGGGAAACACGAGGAGCAGACTCTCTGGCTCGGGCAAAGAATCCCGACTGCGGCGCACTTTCATTATAGAGCTGTACACGGTAGCGCGTGTTACAAAGAGCCGCTGTGGAATATTCCGCTTATACCCAACGACCTTGACCCGTGCTTTCACGTCAAGCTCTTCAATTTTGGTTTATGTGTATGTACAAAGAACAAATGAGTGTTACATTTGTATTTGTAAATTTCGTATTAAGTATGAACCTACACATCAGGTATTCGGTGTAGTCGTCATTTATGGGATCGATAGTAATAAAACATTGACAACAGCCTAATCTATATGGGCAGCATGCCTGCTTGACGAGGCCCTATCGCTGAGTGGAATCACAGCTTTAGTTACGATGTAATTTACAATGTGTGTACTATGCGAATACTTCAAATAGTCCATGTATAATAATTTCGATAATGAGGTGGCATTCAAATTAGACGTCCTGTCTCAATCCTTCTCCATCCTCGTGTGGGAATGCCGGGTAAAGGTCCACACCAACCTGTGCTTGTCCTAAGAGGCGAGTAAATGGATCGGGAGGTCAGGCTTAGTGACTTGTCATAGTATCCCAAATGTGTGTCTCGATGCTCATGATAACAATCACTGGATGGTCTGGCCCAGACAGGAATATTTTGTAGAGCTTCATTACAAAATGTGGCTGGGATAGTGCGGAGTGCGGCGTTAAGCAACAAACAACAAACAAATCCCCTCCACTGTATAGTAGCTCTGGGGTTGCATAGTCGTGCGGGTTTTCGGTGCCCGCACTCTGTTCTTCAGGTGAGGTGAAATTGGGTTTTACGTCGCATCCAAGATTGTTGCACTTATATAGCAACGTGCATGCACATGTGTGTGTTTGTGTGGCTGCTTGTTCTAGTCTGGACTGATGCCGATTTATAATGCTAGCTGACTGAGGTACCATGCCGCAGTTTAACATGAATACCCCACTAAGACATAGTAAACTGACTCCGGGCCGACCAGTCCTTGTTTTAGCCCCTTAATGCCGAGCGCCAGACCGGTATGACGCGGCCGGGGATCGTACCCCGGACCTTCCGCTCTCCGGGCGGACGTTCTACCTCTAGACAAGGAGGCGGTCCTGTTTTTTAGAGGTGGACCCTTGAAGATCCGGGCAGAGAATAGATCTCATTAACCCATGCCTGTCGTAAGAGGCGACTAAGGGGATCGGGTGGTCAGGTTCGATGACTTGGTTGATGCATGTCATCGTAACCCAATTGCGTGGATCGATGCTCATGATGTCAATCTCTGAATTGTATGGTCCAGACTCGATTATTTCAGACTGCCATCATATAGCTGGAATAGGTTGAGAGCGGCGTTAAACAACAAACAAAACTTAAGAGGTGACTGATGGTCGAGAGCATGAGCCACCTATGTGACATGTTGACTGCGTGTCATCGTGACCCGATAGCGTGTTTCGGTGCTCATGCTTTCAGTCACTGGTTTCCCTGGTCAAGACTTTTATTTCAGGCCCTTATAATACAATATGTCCTCACTCACGACCACGTAGCTCTACCCCATGCATCCACTAGTGAGATTCTGTAAGAGAGATTAATCGGCCCTTCAGTTTGTATAATACAAAACTTTTGCAAGCTCTCACATTTGTTCAATCTATACTCAATTTGAAAGTAGCAAAATATCTTTGGATTATTTCACACTGCACGTGTATACACATTATTCCAATATCTCTCATCCTTGATACTCGATAACTCAGTGTATTATTTCTCCATTATATATTATGTTATAGAATGAAGATACAATATATTGGATTGTCGGAGGTGGATATGCGCTGTGCTTTATTTTTTTTTTTTTAATTTAAATGAATGAGTAATAGTTGGAAAAATTAAAACAATTTTTAAAAGAACACTTTATCTTTGTCTCACATATGTATATTATCCGTGAAGACAAAACCGTCTTCAGCAACCCATGCTGACCGTAAAAGGCGACTATGCTTATCATAAGAGGCGACTAACGGGATCGGGTGGTCAGGCTCTTTGACTTTGTTGATGCATGTCATCGTATCCCAATTGCGTGGATCGATGTGCATGATGTCAATCACTGGATTGTCTGGTCCAGACTCGATTATTCACAGACCACCGTCATATATAGGAATATTGCTGAGTACGGCGTTAAACAACAAGCAAACAAAACATATGCATGTATATTGATATGCGTGCATTCGAAATACATAAAAAATATGAAAATATATTTTAAAACATGCCTTACTATAAATTATTACACAAAACACGTTTGTGTTATTCTAGCACAATCCCCAGCGGGAGACACGCTCTGTCCTAGTCTTGATTACTTGCCCTACAGACCTACAGCAATCCTCCGCTGTGCGGGAAACCTATTGACCCATTTCCGTGAAGCGTGATCTGCCTGACGAGAGGTTCGGGGACAGGCTTTCAGATTATCGCTATGCGAGAAACGTTAACCCAGTTTCCGTGTAGAGAGGTATTAGCAGTTTTGGACAGTGTGAATATATTGGAGGTTTCTGAGTACATGAGTAAACATGTTAGCATTAGGGAGGTAAGACTCACAGAGAGGTATGGTACGCACTCACAACGTTGTGGGTTGCAATTGTAACAATATCTTCATGTCTCCATGTATCTTGTTTATTTTAAATAATTATAACAACAATGTAGCTATTAATTTGAAAAGATGAATTATGAAAAACTATTAATAACTTTACCACTGTAGATACAGCAAAGTCAACAGTGTCATGTATACCACTATGATTGTGTCAAATTAATACCCTTTGTTCCTTGAAAACAATAAAAAATGTTTCAGTAAGTCATTGTTGTGAAAACATATTACTAGTTTTGTTTCATGATATGTTTGTTTTCTACTTTTATATTACATAAATATTTAAACTGAAATGTACCATATTATTATTTCTGATTCTGAAGTTACCACTTGCAAATTACAACTTGTTTTATCTTCTGGTTTACACGTGTGCGCTTTATGACAGCGTAGGTACTTGCATCAATAGGTAGGTATGCTACAAAATGTCGTTGCGCCGTGTTGAATCTCTGGATCGATTGTAATTTACTTCTCACAGACGCTGGTGCTATTCGTAATTTTTATTCAAGTTATTTTACACAGATTTTGCTACTTATAATTTGTATTTGAGTTATTTCACACAGATTTTGCAATTTGTAATTTGTATTGGAGTTATTTCACACACATTTGGTGCTTTTTGTAATTTCTCATAATAAAACTATCGAAAAATGTCTTAAACATACGGCGTCACATGGACAAATAGTAGTCTTCAAGTCTAAATTCTAACCACTTATATATTTAGTTGATTTTGAAGTCCAGATGTTTCACTGATCATGAGAGAGTCTTTTGTAATCAGTTCCTGCTATTACGGAACAAGCATAAACACGGCATAAATATAATGCGAGACGCCGGTTGATGCACTTTGAGACCCGGGAGGAAACGAGCGACAATGGCTGATTAATGAATATTCATAACCTGACACGTGGCACAACAACAGGCTCTTCTTTGCGGCGTGTACTTAGATTATTTACCCAAGGTCAAAGCGATGAATTAAGAAAGGCTGGGCCGTGTAGGGAAGTCCGAATAGGCGAATACATCATTGAAATGTGTGTATTGTTTTAGGTGCAACTTTTACATAAAAAAACACGGGGAGTTATAGTCACACACACACACACACACACACACACACAGAGCGTCAGCATCCGCCGATGTTGTTCAACTGTGTGACCGAAATATACCGCAGTTGTTATACAAGCATGTCAGTGTTGTTGGAGTAAGGATTGCTTGTTGTAAACAGTAACGCGGCCACATAACCATCAAGCCGCTCTTTGTAGACACAGACCTGCATCACACATTATTGATTTTACCTCATGTGGTTATACATTAGTCTACTATTAACACATTGATTTGTTTCGTCTGACATGTTACAAACACACACAGGGCACACAGCAGTTACCCTATCCGCCAAAGCGTGTCTTGTTTGATCGCCTCCTGCGAAAGCGTTGCCATCGTTATTCATACTATCCACACCTATCTGTAACAGAATAGACCGCTACTATCCTCCAGATGTATTCCGCTAGATTATCTATTATTCAAAATGGAAAACATCCCCAAACGCGTTGCTGAACTGCCGCTAAACATGTAAACACACAGATTATGTGAGGTTATACGGTAACCTGAACCAGCCACCAGTGTGGTGTGCGCTGACAATGGCGGGAATAAACAACATTCCCTATTGGGGGCTAAATTGCGAGCACGTTTCTTGTTCCTCTACTCATTCA
Source organism: Haliotis rufescens (assembly GCF_023055435.1). Classification (NCBI taxonomy): domain Eukaryota; kingdom Metazoa; phylum Mollusca; class Gastropoda; order Lepetellida; family Haliotidae; genus Haliotis; species Haliotis rufescens. The sequence goes on along the minus strand of NW_025963791.1, from coordinate 22,970,847 downwards.
AGCTACTATACATCATGATTGATTTAAAACTACATACATCAAAGCGTTATTTCAAACGATTATTGATTATCAGTCGCATCCCCTCCCTCAGTTCTGACCGGTTTTGTCTTTGAGGCGGGGAGACTCGTGCGATAATTCTGCATTGACTGTAAAGGTCAAGGCCATATGCTACACGAAGACTTCGACAGTGTTTCACAAAGCCAGCCCAAACAACCATAGCTGTATGTCTGATCTTTGGCACAGACGTTGCTTTTGCATCTGGGAATACGATACATTGATAACTTTCACCAATAGTTGCCGTATTTCTGATTAGAACGCCGAAATGACCGTTTACCCATGTGACCTAGGTCATGTGCATAAATAATAATCTGTCGCGATATGCTGTTGTAAGTAGAATCTAGTGTGTGTTACCGCTGTCTAGATAGATATGACTTTCGAGGAAGGTCAGGCATCTTCAAATAAGAGAAATATTGACTTTTTTTGTAAAACATATCTTTGTGATCGTAATTAACTCTGCTTTGCGCGAATATGTTTGGATGTTGATGTGACTCAGACACATGGTGGGGAGAGAGCGACCGAGTATGATTGTCACACGAGATTAAAAACATTGATCACGAATGACAAATTATAATAAAAAATATATATGTGCACTTATTCTGCCCGAAAGACAAAAAACGCTATTTTCCTGCGCGAGGTAACAAAGCTCACGATGGTACGGGCACGTGACCTACTTTAGAACCGGTTTGAACCGGAATAGCAGAGAAAATTTTCCTCACACAACAACGGTCTTAGTTCGTCGAAAATCACTAATCTTGTTCAAATAATGTGTCCATTTTGACCACATATGTACACATCTCGTTCAATTATTGGTAATTTCGAGATCAATTTCACACCCTTAAAAATAGAAAATCAGTTTTGAGACAACCCCCAATGTTCGGTCACGTGGTTCCCGACGTCACAGCTCAACATGTCTAATGGGAATTTTGTTGTCAGGACAACATAAGTTTCACATGCAGTAGACACACACATGGTCGCATTTTCAAGTATAAACCCTTTTATACTCAACAATGGCTGTTTAAATAATCTGTTTTCCCTTATATCTTTTGATGATGTGATATTAAGCCTAACGAAGACATATAGACTCCTGTCAATATAGGATGTATTTAGGTCGGTGAAATGTATTCGAAATAAGCATGCTTTCGACATAAGAGTGATAACAACTCGAATATACATGAAATTAGTCTTTGAACTGATTTGCGCAGTTTGAAGTCAAGAACGTATATTTGAAATTTCATTTAGGATTATTTGTCGTTCATGCACTACAGCTGTTGATTGACCCCCATACTGGTATATACTGCGCGTGCGTTGTATATTGTATATCGAAATCGGATGTAGCCACCGTTTTGCAACCTCAACTAATACCAGATAACACAACAAACAAGACGTGTTGTTATCAGAATTGTGCGTGAATCACCAACAGTAGAAGTAAACATATTCCACGGTCATGGTGCAGGACTACACCAACACTAACGTCATGTGAAGATCAAACTCGTCACAAAATACGCGTGGGAACGACATAACGATCACGTACTGTATGATGTAGGAGCGTTTGAGTAAAAAGGATCGCCTCAGATGGACCATTCTGCTCGGACATTTTTAGAAATGAATCGATTGTAGAAGCCGTGTCGCTGTCGGCACAGGTAATACAGTAACGTACTTCAAGATACATACAGATAGGAAAGTTTAGATACAGATGTGTACCTCTAGAATAAAGTCTCGTTGTCTCTCGCGTTAGCATCTCTTTACGACCCCTGGGGTTAGTTGTGAGTTTGGGATAGGGTTAGCTATTTGACCTTTTAGTGAACGTTTCCTAAGGAAATCCAACGTTATCAAAAGTAAACCCAATTTTTGTCGAGTTTCGTTTCGTTTCCAGAATGGCGGGTAAATCACGTGACCTAATGCTCGAGACCTTGTTTTATAGATAGATACCCATTTGTGTAAAAAACACTTTCCGTTGGGTGGGATGAGTTCGCACTGGTATACACGTATATATGGACCGCACTACCTGAGTTGTATAGCTTGGCACCAGAGCCGATAACGATCCAATCAGCGTAAGTGTACACAAGGCGATCCTGCGACAATGAGATTCAACATGCGCGTGATTCTTGGGTTGTCTGCACCTCGCGTTGCTCATTGATTTCACCAAAATCGCAAGTGTCGAAGATTTATTTACTTTGGACGTCCTTCTGTTGTCAACACGAAGGGATAAGAGTGGGTGAATGTTTGTGGGAACAGCATCAGGCGGTCGCTGTGATTACCGCGTCCCTTCATTCGTCCCTTGTTTAATATCATAGTAATAATGATATGATAGTAAGCGACGAACGGATACGGTAATCCCAGCACTGACTATAGAAAAAACGAGGAACGGCACAGGGGATAGGGTAAATCCAGATGTGGCGCATAACAAAACCAAAGATATAAATACCAACGACCTTCATCACTTTGGATTTTTCGTCCGCATAATATGACACGTCGTGATTACACTAAAGTACTGTTCAAAGCAGCATTAAACCAAACTCACTCACTCACTAAAGAGAGATTCCGTCCTGATGAAAGTGTTGTTTTTGGGCCGATAGAGGTGTCATAGCAAATCCGAAGCTTTTCTTTTTGATAGGGGAATACCTAAATACCTAGCAGTGCGAAGATGTTAAACGCAAGTATAAAGGGAAATCCCAACAAGGCTGTCGGCTAAAAATAGATTCTTCAGAACAGCTCGCAACAACGCAATCCAACGCAACACAGTGTGGTTAATGCAGAGCGTGACAGTCTCCGGAAGGCATGAAATGTTACACAGAACGGTGCTTGGTGGAAATAAGAGTGCATACGAACAATGACGCATACGGTACACAGTTTCCCGTATGTCTGTCAATGAATACAGATTGGAGACGGGTTCAGCTTGTGAGAGTATGATCTTACTTAAATCTTAGTAATTTGTTTCAGCAATATCAAGAAAGGGTGCACCATAAATGAGCTTCAGTGGACCCATGAGGGGTCTCGAGCCCAGGTATTCGGCGTGACGATTCACACGTTGTCACCTTAACCTTGTAGCTAGTGGGGTTCTACATAATTGATGGTTTTTATACTAAGGAAAATGAGGTTGATGCTAACAACTAAATGGAAGACTGGAAGACTTCTAACTGATGTTGAAATCTATTGCATTCAAGCCACATGACAGAAATAACCATTAAAAACATGGTTGCCATGGAAACCAAACTATATATTTGATGAAAGAGATGTGAACATAGAGACCAGTAAAGGGATGATATGTTCAAGTTTACGCATTTTTTTTTTCGTTTTGGAGCTCTTAAACATTGTTTTATATTATGAATTTTGAAAATTCCCGAACTTACTTTCACTTTTGCAAACATGGCCGTATAACATCCTAAGTTGATTGCTGCCATGTCACTTTGACCAAAGCAGTAAGTAATAATGTCTATTTTCGTTTATGTGAACATACAGAAAACATAGAACAGACTGAAGGTAGTCCCCATTACGTGCAATGCATGGCCATTGTACGATACTCAATATTTAATCGTTAGACCAGTACAGAATCATTAGTTTCTGTCATCAAGTGTTCACTCATTTCTGAAAACATACTGTATCCGACATCAGTCAATGGCAAACGTTGGATAACTTGTATTTTAACTTGTATCACTTGCAAGTTATCCCATATATCAGTGCAGGGGGGTGGCGGTTGTATTTACTGTAGGTATGAAGCTGGTTCGTATTAATCATGCATCAGCTGTATTCGTCACCACTCGCCTCTTTCCGTAACCTGCAAGCTCCGGAATAACACGAGTTGGTCACGAATGGCATCAGCTGCTGATGATTTAACGAGCGTTTCTGACGGGATCGGATTTTGCACTCGGGGTCAGCAGCGAACAAAACTGGACGTAAACGTATCCTGACCGACGCACCTCGTATAGTCGTTATCTCAAAGGCAGGCTGATGCCATTTTCTATGGTTCCTTTTCCACAATGAATGTCACAGTGTATGTTTATGTGTGGTAGTTGTGTTAGATCACTTTGTGGAAAGGGACAATGGTCTAAACACTACTTAGTGCCATTTGGGCAATTGAAATTTTGTCTTTCTAATCAAAGTAGTTTTTATAATCCTAGAAAGAAGTAAATATTAATAAAACGTAGTTAGCAGAAGGTTTACCTGATTCAAAGACTCGAATCTCCGTCATGTAAAGTACAACCAACCTGTTTCATATTGAGATGACAGAGATTTTAAGGCGCTTCACAATCGAAATCAGCGGGGATAGAATTGGTAGCCAAACGCACGGCACTATCTTCATTTAACAGTGATATAGTTCTGAAATGCATTCATCCAAGATTTTAATACCCCGTTACGACATTTATCCCTGGGAAACTGTAGGTTCTCTTTGTTTGTTGTTTGAGTGCTGGGGAACTATTCCGATCCGGTTCTTCGTGATTGGGGTCCTCCAGTACAATTTATCATTGAACGTTTCACCGACTGTGCACGAAACTACGGCTGGCTGCATACACGTCACCTTCGTACTGAATATTAAAGTGTTTGACACGTCTACTGTCAACGTCTACACGACACAGATTCTTGCAGACATGCTCAGTAAACTTAACAAACAAGTTTAGAGTGGTTCCCCTTGAATGATTGAAATCCAATCACGGGAAAGGAAACGAAACCAGCATTATATTTAATGAATGCTACATACGAACAGGGCGGTGTGGTAGCCTTGTGGTTAAAGCGTTCACCCGCCACGACGAAGACTAAGGTTCGAATTTCCCAAATGGTTACAATTGTGGCGTATTTGTGATAAGACTGCACAATTGTTATGTACGGTAACAAGGGAAGTAACTCTGTTCCTACAATGTGCTTTGAGAAATAAATGCTACTCTGGATCAGCTGACGTGTTGTTGGTTAATTAAGTCTTCTTACGACAAACTAACGCCGTAAAACACGTCAGCTGATCCAGAGTAGCATTTACTTCTCAAAGCACATTGTAGGAACAGTTACTTCCCTTGTTACCGTACATAACAATTATGCACGCTTATCACAAATACGCCACAACAATGTGTGAAGCCACGTTCTGGTGTCCCCCGCCTGGATATTGCTGGAATATTGTCCCCCACTCACTCACATACGAGCACCTTGTCTTGGGTTGTTTTGTGTGAGGTGAGCCATGAATAACCAAATTGAAAGCTTTAGATTTACAGGAACGTACAACATTAGAAAATGAGTTTTCATCGAGAACGGTTTCGGCCACAGGTTTAGATAATCTATATCCGAACTTCTGTCTACCAGTGCTGTTATTTTGGTCCAAATATGGACCAGAAAAAGACCTTTCAGGAGCTAGATATTGTTTTCGACTGTAATACACTTCCCATATCTTGTCATAAAGCTGTGCCATGACCGTTATGGCTGCCTCTTCATTGCCTATGCTCGAAAGCGTTGGTTTACGATAACAAACCTATTTATAGCATCATGCCCGTTTTAAATGGCCTAAATTGTTTATGAATGTTGCGAAATTAAAGTATAATGAATCACATTTAAATAAATAACGGGTTTTTTTCATAACCATTCGCAATATCCGGCATCGATGTTTCCGGAGTTTGCTGTATCTTCAAAGTGGAACTTTTTTTTTATAGTATATATCTTACAAGTTGTTGTTGTTATAACCTTATTATTATGATGTCAAACTTTAAAACAAAGTGTAGATGATAATATGATAGATATTGTGTTATTGCTAAACGCCGCTTAAAGTATTACAGATGTATCACACGGCGTGTCAACCTGATGTGAGAGGAAACCCCGAAGTGATGCAAATTTCAGACGTTTACTATTTTGGTGAATCCCGCGAGCACGGGCATGGTGCTGACAAACCTAGAGACATTATCGGGGGAACTACTTCCTGACAAGATACATGCCATCAGTATGGAAGAGAAATCCGATCACTTGTTACCGCAGAGGGAATGCTCATTCTGTAAAAGAAGCACACATTTCTAAGCTCCATGCACCGCAGCAAAAGCTTAGAAAGGCTCGCGGCCTCATAGAAATTCGTTCAGAATCACTATTTTTCATATTATCATTCAAAAATATGGTCTCATTTGGCTTCAATAATCTTGGCCCAGATATGCTCCAGGTCACTGTTATCCCTGACCTTTGGAAGTCTTCATCTTAGTCCCCCCCCCCCCCCCCCCAAAAAAAAAAAGCTCGTCGTTACTGGGAACAAACTTTACCACCCAGGTTTGATTTGCATTTAGAGGAGGGATGAAAGTCAGGTGCTGGTAGACCAGGCGGGCAAGGGACATGGGGAGGTATTACAAAGCCACCATCTGCACCTGCAACCACTGCCACCTGTGACGTGTACACTGACGCCTTGTCCTGAGGCAGCTGCCCAACAGAACGGAGCTTTCCTCCAGAACGTTTTACCTTGATAGCTCTCAACTGAATATGAAGTAGTTCTGTGGCATAGTATTGCTCACTGATAATCTGACCTCGTTGCAGATAGTCAATCACGACTATCCTCTTACTGTCACAGAAAACCGAAGACATTACTTAGCCAACGGACGCCACAAGCTCGTTCTTCTTTGGTTGCCTAATGTTTCAACGGTTTGCTCTGCCCGGAGAGTTGAAGATCGGTGGCCGCTTCATACCAAAGACGTTAAGAGATGGTACTTGTTGTTACCCTGCCTGGCGCTCCGAATAAGGTGATAACCAAAAAAAAGTCACGGAGAAAGTGTTATGTGCCTAAATGATATCTCCTTGTTGAACTGCGGCTTGGTATCTCAGTGGGCTACCACTTAAAAAACCAGCATAAGTTCGGACTTGTACACGCAGCAACAAACACGCATGCGCGCGCACACACATATGCATTCGCGTGACTATATAAATGATATAATCTTGAACAGACGAACTTCATATCATCGTATAACCTGAGGTTTTGACTCTGACCCAGGTCTCATCTTGCATTACAACTCGCATCAAACATTAATGACGATTCAGCTGATAGTTGGTCAAAGGTCCCAGGATATGTTCAGTTCGGCTTCTCATCTGGTGTCAGTATTCACTTGAGTTTCAGACGAGCACACCCAGGGTCATCTTCAGCGCTACCACTGTCCCGCCTAATTTCGGCAGCCATATTTAAACAGTTGAATATGAATTAGATGGGTTTTAAAGGGAAACAACACACCAAGTTTGAAAGAAGTTTTTCTTTGCTTGTTATGGACTATATTTTCGACTGGTTAGACTTGTATTCGGCGCTAGTCTCGTTGCGCTGTGCGAGGCGACACCTATCGGAGGATAGAAGAATAAGAACACCTATAATATGACAAAGGACATACAGTAAAGAGCTGCAGCCAATCTGACATGTGTTTTTGTTGTTGATTAATGCATACACGACTTGAAAGGGTGAAGCTATCGGTCAATATCATATTATGTACAATAAAAAACGACTACCTACAAAGGATCCCTGCAACGAATAGGGAAACGAACACGTGATAACCTTGGTCAATACAAATGTGAAGTTTGAGATAAGTTATCACTAAACATGATGGTTTAACATTATAAATTCTATGTTCTGTTCTGCTTGGCATTGTTTTATGTGAAGAAATAAAGATTACCATGTGTATTTTCTCGTAAACTAAACCGGAAAAAGCAATCAGCTGTATGAACATTTTCTACCAATCTACATGTGATTTCGTTAAAAATTATCCATTAATATAACTTCAAGAAGTTTGAATCAATGATCGGACGAATTGTATCTGAAACTATTATTTTATCAGAAATAATATATTCCAGTATGGTGTTACTTTAGTTCAAATGTGTGGGTTATTATTATATATATATAATAATAATAATAACCCACACATTTGAGCCTCCTGCGTTCTTGCTACAGCAAAATGAATGAACACAAAATGCAAATTTCGTAATTACAACCGACACAAGTTATTGTATAATATTAGGCGGGTGCCTTGTTCAAGGAATGTATCCGTCAATATCCACATAAGGGAACAATAACCCATACATCAGAAACTGATCAAAGACACTTGTCCGATGTCACGTGTCTCTGTAACAATCTAATATTGTATACTATATATAGCCTTTCGGGTATACAATAATCCGCGTTCGTCTCTCAACTGATCACGTAAGTTTGTTTCAGGTGTTTCACTCAGGTGTCATGTCGCATTGGTCAGATGAGATAGCGAGATAGGTGATAACTACACAGGCACTTCACGCCCAGATATTGGTGTATTCCATCTGTTTAGTAAACCTTCATATATAACCACTTATTTTTGACAAATTCATTGTGCAAGATAACAGTGATTAATCAATCAACGTATTATCGGTTAATCCTTTGATCGATGTATATCGAACTCGACTGAACTGACCATTGCTCTTGCTGCGCTGCCACGTGCATATTACATAACATGTCATACATTCAACATATCAGACCCAATCTTATATTGAATAATTACTCCAGACACCAGAAATGTCAAACCACTGATTGCCATATATCCTTTACACCCTCAGAGGCAGGGGTGAACGTTATTGAGTTATTTTGCATAGTTTTTGTCAGGTAATCTGAGTGGCTCTTCGATTAATTATACCTGTATTAGAGTTATTAACTGAGCATCAAGTGAATAATGACAAATAGAGGTGTAGGGTTATACCATTAAACATGGATGACAAGAAAGGAATAGTAATTGTTGTATAATATGCAGTTTTCCTGAAAAATAAGGGTCGTTACTGTTTTGATTATATGAACTGAACTTCATTATTGCAAAAATAATACGTACACGTATATGATGTATGATAAACTACAGCAGTGTACATAATTTACACACGCAGACGAATGTGCAAGGTGAAAGGTTATAGTAAGCATCATCCAATCAAATGCGAGGATTCAAGGAGATTCCCCCTTGCTGTCAACGAGGTCCCACCCTGGTCCGGAGCTCAGTTTGTTTGGTCGCTGGCGCTAATTGGCGTGTGATGATTACCCGGGCTAATTAACGGCGGCGGCAAGACAACTGAAAGTTGGAGTGTTCATTCGAGATAAAGAGATTCGACGAGCAGAAAAAGCTCCCGGTTCCTGGCAAGTAAGAGAAATCCAAGGTGATGGGTACAAGTTCGGACTAATGCTGATTTTATGGTGCTCGCCAACTGAGATACCAAGTATGGGTACCCCACTCATGCACAGTATACTGACTCCGAGCCGATCAGTCCTTGTATTATCCCGCTAATGTCGAGACCCAGGATAACAACAAGTACCATCTTTTAACGTCTTTTGGACCCGTGAAGATCCGGGGTAGAATAGGTCTTCAGCAACCCATGCTTGCCCTAAAAGGCGACTATGCTTGTCGTAAGAGGCGACTTACGGGATCGGGTGGTCAGGCTCGCTGACTTGGTTGATACATGTCATCGTATCTCAATTGCGCGGATCGATGCTCGTGATGTCAATCATTGGATTGTCTGGTCCAGACTCGATTATTTACAGACCGCCGTCTGAATATTGCTGAGTGCGGTGTTAAAAACAACAACCAAATCAAATTAAATTTAACGTCTTTTGGTATGACGCGGCCAGGGTATCGAATCACGGATCTTCAGCTCCAGGCAGACGCTCTACTACAAGACCACGGAAGAAGTCAAAAGATCAAGCGGACCGGGCTAGACAAAACTTAATCCATGCATTCATCGAGGTCAAGTAAAACCTTGGGTCCTGTTCGAAAACTGTTTGTAGAAATTCACAGTCATGTAATTGTGATGCGGAAACGATAACTGAAAGGCCACCAGTAACACAAACTCAGGGCAGAGTTAGAGTATACGGATTCTCGTCATTGACCGGAGCTATATACACTGTGCGGAGCTACGATTTATCATCAGCTTTGAGTAAACCGGTCACTGACTGATATTACTGGGACGATTCAGTACCATGGCTTGTTCTGTGCCTGTTGTTTGTTGTTAAGAAGCTCCGAACAAGAATAATGAGTGAGTGAGCGTGGCGTCACGCCGTTTTTAGCAATATTCTAGCAATGTCACAGCGGGGGACACCAGAAATGGGCTCCACACATTGTACTCATGTGGGGAATCGAACCAGGGTCTTCGGCGTGACGAGCACATGATTTAACCTCTACGCTACCCCTAAGCCCTAGTCCGAAGAACAAACGCTTGGACCAAATCGGTGTGTGATTTGTTTGTTTGTTGTTTAACGCCGCACTCAGCAATATTCAAGATATCTGTAAATAATCGGACTAGACAATCCAGTGATTGACATCATGAGCATCGATCTACGTAACTGGGAAACAATGACATGCATCAGCCAAGCCACAGACCCTGACCACTCGATCCCGTTAGGCACCTCTTACAACAAGCCTAATTTAGTCTCCTCTTACCGCGGGCATGGGTTGCTGAAGGCCTATTCTGACCCGGATCTTCACGGGTCAGTCCGTAGGTGCTCGGTCCCATTCGTGACCAACTCGTGTTATTCCGGGACAAGTCTTCCAGCCTGGTTCCCTGGCATTCGTCACCACTCGCCCCTTTCCGTCCCGGAATAACACGAGTTGGTCACGAATGACAGGTTAAGGAAAGGGGCGAGTGGTGACGAATGGCTCGTTCCGAGACGCTTTATCGAAAAGTGGAAATATAATTTTGTACACACGGCTTTATGGATTCGTACAGTGCAGGATCCCATCTTAATGTTATTAATGCGAAATATTGTCACGCAGAGGGCATCGTATCCGAGCGGCCGACTTGATTTTAATAAGATTGGTTTCAAATACAAACGTGGTTCAGAGAAAAGCGAGGAAATTGCGAACATTTTATGAGAGCTTCTCTGAATTTAGCTTACATCATCTCATCGCTGAAATTGGTGGCTTGGAAGTGTTCCTTGGCTTGATTGCTATTGTCAAATGATCTTTCCTTCGAAAATATTCGGACGCTGCCATCACATTACATGCATATATTGTTTATGTCATTTATAAGTGGCAGTGGGAAGCCATTTCGTGAACAATTGTGCACTTTGTTATAATAGCTTGAAACTTGTCACAGTAGTAGGTAATGACATTTTCCAAATATACTACTCAAAAGAAGTTAAGGATCACCTGATTCTTTCATGTTACAATAGTTAATCTCTCATGCCATGACAGATTAACATTACCAATATGAAAGAATCGGGTGATCCTTAACTTCTTTTGAGTAGTATATTTTCAGATATGGGAGCCACCCCTAAAAATCCAATATGGCCGTCATGGAGGAAGTTCAAGCTTATCACTTAGGAACATGACCAACAACCTATATTTATTATGAAAAGTGAACATTTTTTAATGTATTCACCCACACTACATCTGTAAAGTAAATAACGATATTTTAGTTTTGATTTGAAAAAACCCAAACAGTATGCATTTCTTTCTTCCTCGGCATGTCTTCAATTTATACATCACTAAAGCCTATTAACTATACCAATATTGTATACTCATATGGTAATAACAGAATATTTAAAGAACAAACTTTGTATTTAAATGTGTACTGACTAAATGTGGCACTACACAGTCACACCTTGCCCTGCACCCCCTCTCAGACATACACCTACATCTCAGCTCTTGCCATGACTTAGAAGCTTGTGGTAGTGTAGTCCACAAAGGCTCACAGCCATCTGCTACTGATATTACCCATCCTCTCTCAGTAGGTGTGGGAAGGTCTGTATCCGCCTCCAGACGTCGTCCCTAACAGTGGCCAGCTTGAAATGCAGCTCCTTCTACGTGTTGGTACAAAGCAGCTGATGTAGGGGAATTGAATCAATTGCTCTACCTTTCTTAGTGAATATGTCTTTGTGTACCTCATCAACTCTTTTTCGGCTACTGGTCCGATCATACATTAAGACCACAGAAGGCTGAATGACTGGCATCATGTTCTTTACATCTTGTTCGGTTATTAAAATATAAAACAACCTATTTTAGTGGTGTTGTATTATATTCAAAACGTAAATACGTCTCTTAACGTAGAGTGCAGACAATTAGGTGAAAGAGACCGTTAGTGAGCCCTGTTTTGAGGATTTTTAATTCAAGTCACAGATAATTACATATTTGATTTTAAACCCAGATCCAATAAAACATAAGGTTACCTAGTAGGACACACATGACGTCTGAAGATTATTCAAAAGACGTCTTCTTTTCCCGCCCCTCTTTGAAAACCTTGGAGATGAGAAACACAAAAATAAATAAGGACGTCCTGGTGTTTGTGCCGTTAATGACGTGTTTCGAATGCATAGAAATCATTATGAAAATTCTTGAATACATTAATTTTGAGTTGCATTTGACACCGTTTGTGTTTCATCGCTCTGGGTAATGTCAAACATGCCTACATCGATAAAATGGACCCACTTTGTTTCGAAATGACGTACTGTAGATTTGATACGGTTCAATGTGGCTTAATTGAAGACACAACAAGACATGAAACCTTTATAGGTAACAATTTCTGATGAAGGGGAAAAGAAAAAAGTTGCCATTAAACGAAGCTACAAACAATAAAGAAGTTGTTATCGTTAACAATTTAATGTCTTCATGTTCTTCCAACTACAAAGTCTTGAAGACACAAGATTTATTTCTAATATGCAACCTCAAACCTGTTCAGCTGGATTTGGGGAACTACGCAATGAGGTCACGCAGGCGTGCCAGGTCGCCCACAGGAGGTGCACGGTCATAAAACAACAAAGCAAAATTATTTATACCAATACCAAATCTGAACTCATGTTAAGTTGATAAACTCTGATAAACAGGCATGTCTATGATAATAATTACCTGTTTTCCCTAAACATCGCTTATGATGTATTCACGGAACTGGATCAGTGTCACTTGGCTTGGGTCAACTGGCAAACCCTTTGTTGTTTGTCTGTTTTTTTAAATTGTATGACGAATAATAATGCAGTTGTGCTGTTCACAATAAACGAGTTTGATACTGACTTGTCGCTACAATCGTTTGTAGACAGCAGAGCAGAGATACGTTACCGCAGTTAATATTTGTTTGTTTGTTGTTTAACGCCGCACTCAGCAATAATCCAGCTAAACGACGGCGATCTGTAAATAATCGAGTCTGGACCAGACAATCCAGTGATTGACAGCATGCGCATCGATCCACGTAACTCGAATACGATGACATGCATCAACCAAGTCAGCGAGCCTGACAACCCGATCCCGTTAGTCGACTCTTTCGACAAGCACAGTCGCCTTTTACGGCAAGCATGGGTTGATAGAGATCTATTCTAACCCGGATCTTCACGGGCCCCGCAGTTATTAACAACGTAGCAGTGCATGTGTTAGTTATACGTTTTATTACAACGTAAAGATGAAAAAACTAACACAGACCGCAGAGCATAGTTCGCACTCAAGTCACTTTACCACATTATGATAGCGACAACCACCCCCCCCACCTTTAGGAGCGAGTAGAGGTTTAAAGTATTCCAACCGAAATGGTAAAATAGGAAATTGTCTGTAACAGGGTGATACGTTGATGCCACTATAAGAAGATAGGATCTCTCGACATATTACACTGAATATCCATCTCTAATAAAATTCATCCAGCTAATGTAAACACGTGATAATCTTGTCCTTCATAATTTGGTTTTATACTTAGCAAAAAGCTACAAATTAAGAAATACCAATTCGTAATACATGTATTATTCAACCCATGTTATGGTATGATGCTTAGTGAACAAGGATCCAGGAGTCCAACTCATGACCAGCGGATCCTGGTATGACTAAGGGATATAACTCTGTAGAGTTTAGGCAGTGTTGACCACTCGTGTCCACGATCCGAGAACCTCCAGAAGTTCAGTACAACCGTATATCAAATTATCCGTATTGCAATATAGCTTGTTGGTGTGTAATATGCGTCAGCACACTTGGGTACTTTTGGCCTTCGGTTTGAATGCCGAGAAACTTTTGGTCCTTCGACTTGCATAGCATTCAAGTGCTTGAATTGTTGATTTTACGAACGCTGCAGACGTTTTTCTGTGCCCAGGAGTTGCGATTTTCTTTTGTTCTCGACTCATACACTGTGTCTTGTTTAACGCCGCACTTCCATGTTCCAGCTATAAGACAGTGGTCTGTGAACAATGAAGTCTGTACCGAACAATCCAGTGATTTATATCACGAGCATCGATCCATGTAATTGGGATACGATGACATGCATCAACCAAGTCAGCGGGCCTGACCACCCGGTCCCGTTAGTCGCCTCTAACGATACGCATAGTCACCATTTACGGAAAACATGGGTTGCTGAAGACCTATTTTACACCGGGTCTTCAAGGGTCTACTCTTACACTGGTTTTTTTTAATATTATGAGATTCGCCAATGAACCTACACGTGATGGCTGTACTGTCAGTAACATCATTGTAACCAAGGACTTCACAGGAGTCTTCAAAGCATTGTGATGCCTTTTCATCCTAGGAGATATATCCTTGATCCAACAGTATCCTTGATCTCTCCTGTGGCAGCCAGTATGGGATGATAAAACAAGTTTGCAGACTGATTGTGACTAGGCGCTTTTGCCCAAAGCACTACTTTGACACCAAGAGGTCTGAATTTACTTTTCTGGCTATCAGACTACTTGAAAGAAAGGGGCTGGTCCAGTAGCCTAGTGGTTAAAGCGTTTACTGTCACGCCCAAGACCCGGGTTCGATTCCCGACATGGGTACAATGTGTGAAGCCCATTTCTGGTGTCCCCCACCGTGATTTTGCTGGAATATTGCTAAAACCTGCGTAAAACCAAACTCACTCACTCACCCGAAAGAAAACAAATCAAAACAGTGAATCGACAAGGTAGTGCAGTTTATTGTGATAAACATATGTGTAAATATATATGTAAAAAGCACTCATAAAACAAGGATAGATATTTTGCTTCATCAACAATAAAAATCAAATTTGTTTCAAGGTATGCATGAATGGTGACTAAGGCATTCAAACCCTCTTTGTATTTTTTATTTCAATGATGGCTACATTTCAACAGAAAGCATAACATATATCAGTATATAATGTATTTTTTTTTTCGGGGGGATGTCACTTTAATCATCAATAGTCAAGGCCTGGGCCGGGACCATATATTTTGATTACTTTGTGATAAAGGGAATATCTCCGATAAATACTTCATCATAAAAACTTGACTCTATGAAAACTGAAGACGAAACATCAAAATCAATAGAAAGACTGCAAGTATTTGAAAATAACATGCATGAATAACTATGTGTCGTACGTATTTAGTGATTTACAAACATGTTAAGATAATATCATCAGCATGGATTTCTTAAATATTGAGGTGGAGTGAGTGGCTTCAAACAGCTTCAGTTATGTCATCAGAAGAAAAGATTTTATTCTTAAGGCTTAAAAGAAATAGTAGTCTTGGTTCTCAGGCACCGTCTGCATCATCTAAAAGTCTGCTGTACATTTCGTTTTTATTTTCATTTTCAAAACAAAATAAAAAATCCTTAAATATTCCTCGTCTCTAACACATGACCCCGGCAGTGAAATGCTTTTAAACAATGCGATCCAATATAGCAGGAAGTTACTCCCCTTTACATGCTCACTGCTTTCCTGCAATCTGGTGGTATGGTCATGGGGGTAATAGGATATTTGTGTGCTTGTTTTGTCGTTTGCAAGTTTCATCAATGTAAACTTGAAATTTACGATAAAACAGCACAAGACATGATGATGTACAAATTCAATGGTATTTGTGTTCTGTGTGCTGGACAATGTTTTATCCGCTGAGACTAAGCTTACATGTGTATTTTTCTCGTAAAATAAGCAATCATCTGTTCACACATGTCCAATCTCATTAAAATCAGATCTAAGGTCTCACTGCCGCTAATCAAGATAGCGAGAACTAAGATCTGATTTTAATGATATTGGACATTAAGTGTTTCTTAAACAAAAATCACCCATTGATAGGGGAGAATGTGTGAACAGATGATTGCTATGGCCAACATCATAACTGAAAAGACATTTCAATATAGTTACAGGAAGACCGAAGACTTTGTATCTCTAATGATTACTGTTAGTTTCAAGGCGAGCTTGTTCATAGTAAGTTGATCATCTGATGTCATTTGCCGATATACATGATTACGCCGAAACTAATGTAAACAAAATTGGAAGATTGGATAAAAATAACATGATGGACTACAAAAGTAAGTCTAGATACACAATAAACACTTGTATAGTCAGATAGAACTAACGTGCGTACTTCATTACGGAGTTGTTTACATGCTTCCTCCGGTGTTCACGATAACGTCTTCGGGTTGTGAACAAAAATCAAAGCTCATTGTATGCTTGTATTATGCACACACTTGAAGTACAACAGCAGTCAAATATTGTATTTGATTTATGTAGGAAGGCCGTTTCCCAAACTGTTTATTTGGTTATTGATCCCACTCCCCCACCCTCCCTATTCACCCCCCAAAACACACCGCCGGCACTATATTTTCAAAAGCCATTGTCCAAGAACCCATTCTTTTAATTTTTTTAAGCCTAATCTAAAGATATATCGGATCCCTGTTGCAGCATATTGTAGTGTAGTTTCAGACTCATCTCTTCAATCGGTTCCGAGAAGAGTGAGTGAGTTGGATTTAATGCCACTTTGAACAGTATTCCAGTTATATCACAGCATGTCAGGTTAATGTGGGAGGAAAGCTAAAAGTGATTCAGGTCTCAGACGTTTACCACTTCGGTGAAACCCACGAGTATGATGGTGACAAACCTAGAAAAAAATCTGGGCGAAACGGGATTTCGAACGAGAAGAAATTAAAAGTTAACAGACAGACAACGGATGGACAGATGATGACAGTGTGTCATGACGTCATGACATACGCTCACTGGGATCGGTTCTCATGGTCAGCTAATATAAATGTAAAGATCATAACAAAATGACTTGATGCTTCTTCACCGTTAGGTCACAGCTTTTCTTCATACTGAGATATACAGATATATTTACCACCACTCAGGAATGCATAACAATTACATTGCCTGTCTCTGTAAAACACAAATAGCATCTCCATATAAAACATCAACAAACTGTTTTGATCAGATCGAAAGAAATTCTAGTAATATTACATCACAAGTAATTCTTCCTTTGAATATTTTTCAGAATACATCATTTGTTCTTGTTTGCATTGCCACTGGCTTTAAAACATTGACTTTTGTTAGCATCAATAGTTTAACCACAGTTCACAAACACACATGGCACATGCTAATCTCCGCTGCGCACCATGGGCACATACTGTATTTGACGTAATAAGTGCCTGGGGCGCTCTCAAAATTAAAAATAGGGGGCTCTTATTAGAATATAGTTTTGGTGAGAAAAAAAGAGAGAGTTGAAAGCTCGTAAATTTCGTAGTTTATGCTGACAGCCTCAAATGATACAAAAGAAAAGTATGTGCGTATCATACACGATAGATATATTTTCCAGAATTTAATTGCCCATAATTAAGGGTGTATATGACACACGAGTGCGTATATTACACGAATAAGTAAGTCTTGTGTACATTGATCAACCCGAAGGGGTTCTAATTGGGATTGTTCACTAGGAATTATTATTAGCAAATATCACCGTGGGGGCTTATTAGAGCGGGGCGCTTATTACGTCGAATACGGTATGATAGTCAGACATCCTTCACATGCAGAAAATACATCACAGGTACATACTAAAGATGAATGGCAGACAAACCAGTGAAACATGCGCCAGACATACATCACACACACACACACACATGTCAACTGCAGTATGAAAATGATGAGCGACAGACACATCACAGAAAATACATACTCAAGAAGACAAATGGCAGACACAAAGCAGATACTCAAGACACATGATACACACGTCAAGGGCACGTATGACAGGCAAACAACAGACACATCACAGACACACAATCTGACAAGCCATCCAGACACATGCTAACCAGTCTGGTAGAAGGCGACCTAGGTCAGGTTGGAAGGTTGAGCTATAACTGCCATGACAGATATTGACATAGTACATCTATAACTTGCATAAGCCACGATGGTGTGTTGACAGGAAAGTGAATGTTTTGGTGATGCCGGGCATCACCTCACTGTCTGCGGTAAGAAAGGCACTTCTCTAAGCTTCCTGAGATGGTCAAACTATAATACTGTACTGCACCATAAAAAAACTTCATCTTCACCTTGACTTACATCGATGTCTTTGTGTGATTTTCTGTCTACACAATATTCCACTTGATTATTGCTCCTGATAATAAACACCTGTCATGTTTAAACCTGGTGCTGTTTAAGCCCAGTGATCTGATGTTCCATTTATCTAACTTCTATGCAGATTTCCAAGGTTTTATTTTTTTTCACTTTTGTAGTTTTTTAAATATTGTAAAGCTAATTCTGAAACACGACAATTTCAAGCCTGCCCTGAGCAAAAATATATGCATGCAAGAAGAAATCCTATAAGATATAGAATTATTTTCAGCAACACTTGCTGAGCATTATAACAATAGTACCATTGTTTTCAAAGAGGCCCATGTCAACAGGATGTCACATAAATATAGAATACTAAACGAGCTCCCGTGTAATATCAATGTGAAAGCTAGTCAGATATCACATCTATTCATAAGTTTCATTGGTTTTACACGGTAGCAAGTTTAGTATTTTATTTATTACTTGCATTTATAACGTTTTTAGAATTACACTGTCACGTGTGAATAGGCTGACACCTACACGATCCATGGCATAATATCCAATTGAGTTTAACAGAATAATACTTCAAACACGTCAAATGTTAAAACGTATTAATTTAATACCATACAACGGTCCACCTTTAGAATTCAGGCGTCCGTTCCACAAAGTTATCGTAGTGCTAAGGTTTCATTGCAACTCACATACGTTAATATAGACTTACGACTGACGTTGCACCACAGTACGATCTTCTTGTGGAAAGGGGCTCTGAACCACAAAGTTTACAATCACGTCACAATACCCGATGACATAATTTGTTGAATTTTGTTGCAAGATCCATGGGCGAAACAGTCAGCCTAACAAGGTTGCTGGGGTCATCGAGTGTGCGTAAGCTCCTCTCAGTGATCTCCACACGCAATGTCGTTGAATTAGCCAAGGGGTGTTGAGAGCTTTCAATATTTGTTCATGAAACTTGTTCTGACAGTACATAAGCACGGATTTTGGTATTACACAATGTGTAATACAGCTGTATGTTTATAAAACGGGTGATCTCTTCACAGACAAGTAATAAATGCATTATCATCAATAATCGAAGATGATATCATCCGTAGTTCATGAAGATGAATTATGTGATATCATTCCAACAATACAGTAACTGAGATAATGTCTCAATTTGAGATCAGGAAACTCACAGTTCTTTACTTGAACATTTTGTCAGAAAAATAACTATGGGTAATATAAAGAAAAACTACTTGTAACTGGCAACACAACAACTCTGAATTACGGATTATCTGTCCCTCGTTAATAAATATTAAAACTTATAAAATAAACTGCCTTGGAACAGAAAATTTGTAACTCTGAGTTGCTCATAGGCTATTCTCTAAATCTTGAGTAGGGAACTAGATCTCACTGAAGTGAGCTTCGGGCAGAATTACATACATTACATAGACTTCATGGAGGACATGAATATATATGGAAGGTGTGAATAAGATTTGTAGTCATTAACATTTTCCAAAACCAAATAATTTTCAACAAGAATAGGAAAAATGTCCCTAGTCCATGGGAAAAGAATCATAAATCTGATCATGCACTTTGAATTTAAAAGGCACTGCCTCCATAATGTCGATACCATACCCCGACCTCATATTGTGGTGGACAAGAAATTTTTCTTATCACTGCTGCTGTCTCCACGATGACTATACTGCACCCCAGCCTCATACTGTGGTAGACTAGACATTCTTCTTGTCACTGCTGCTCTTTTCATCTATCCAGGGGTATATCAGCTGACCTTTGATCACTTTGTGCAGTAGCGTTGCCAAGGAGTCCGAGGGTTGCGTGTGTGTCGGCGTCACCTTGACCGACTTCAGGAGTTCACAAAGAGGCAGATGGGAGGGCTGCAACATAGCAGGGAGAATTCTTTGTTCTCAGGTGTAAAGTGATATCCAAGTATTAGATACTCATCCTGCATCCAGAATTTCATGTGGTCAACCTTGTATCTCTAGGGATATTTGATTGAACGTTTACAACAAGTTATATATCATCCATTTCATTTCTGAAAAGTCTAAATAATTTCTGATCTACATTAAACAAAGGTATGTACAGAAATCAAAACTGTATTTCAAGGCAATTGTCATATCTGAGCAAATAGCTTGAAAGGCAAATCATCTTCACCATAATGTTACTAGCTGGTTGCATGTGAATTGCCAAAGTTACCTCCCTTTGTTAAAGTTTCCGTTTCAATGAACTAATGGTTCATTTCGAATGTTTGCTGAATACAGATATCCTTTGTTCTTTCTCATTATGATACAGGAATGTACGCTGTAACTAGGTTTATGTCAGTTACGGGGTGATTTCAGTTATGATGGAGGGAAAATAGAAATTGTTTTTTTGCTGTATCTGAACAAGTGTATTTTTTCTTGTTTAGTGCTTGTTCAGTGTTTTTCATAAGCAGAAGATTCAGTTTCAGACATGAATCAACATGCAGCTAAACAAACAGATCACTGATATCCACTACTGACATCACGATGATATATATACCTGCATTATGAGCACAAGGGAGGTCTCAGTGAAGAAACATAGCTACACCGTGATATCCACTACTGACATCACGATGATATATATACCTGCATTATGAGCACAAGGGAGGTCTCAGTGAAGAAACATAGCTACACCGTGATATCCACTGTTGACATTACGATGATATATATACCTGCATTGTAAGCACAAGGGAGGTCTCAGTGAAGAAAGTTGGCTACACCGTGATAGCCATTACTGACATTACGATGATATATATACCTGCATTGTGAGCACAAGGGAGGTCTCAGTGAAGAAACATAGCTACACAGTGATATCCACTATTGACATTACGATGATATATATACCTGCATTGTGACCACAAGGGAGGTCTACGTGTAGAAACATAGGTACACCGTGATATCCACTGTTGACATTACGATGATATATATACCTGCATTGTGAGCACAAGGGAGGTCTCAGTGAAGAAACATAGGTACACCCTGATAGCCACTATTGACATTACGGTGACATATGTACCTGCATTGTGAGCACAAGGGAGGTCTCAGTGAAGAAACATAGGTACACCGTGATATCCACTATTGACATTACGATGATATATATACCTGCATTGTGAGCACAAGGGAGGTCTCAGTGTAGAAACATAGGTACACCTTGATAGCCACTATTGACATTACGATGATATATATACCTGCATTGTGAGCACAAGGGAGGTCTCAGTGTAGAAACATAGGTACACCGTGATAGCCACTATTGACATTACGATGATAAATATACCTGCATTATGAGCACAAGGGAGGTCTCAGTGAAGAAACATAGGTACACCGTGATATCCACTACTGACACCCCGGTGAAATATATACCTGCACTGTGAGCACAAGGGAGGTCTCAGTGAAGAAACATAGGTACACCGTGATATCCACTATTGACATTACGATGATAAATATACCTGCATTATGAGCACAAGGGAGGTCTCAGTGAAGAAACATAGGTACACCGTGATAGCCACTACTGACACCCCGGTGATATATATACCTGCACTGTGAGCACAGAGAGGTCTCAGTGAAGAAACATAGGTACACCGTGATATCCACTACTGACACCCCGGTGATATATATACCTGCATTGTGAGCACAAGGGAGGTCTCAGTGAAGAAACATAGGTACACCGTGATATCCACTACTGACACCCCGGTGATATAAATACCTGCATTGTGAGCACAAGGGAGGTCTCAGTGTAGAAACATAGGTACACCATGATATCCACTACTGACATTACGATGATAAATATACCTGCATTATGAGCACAAGGGAGGTCTCAGTGAAGAAACATAGGTACACCGTGATAGCCACTACTGACACCCCGGTGATATATATACCTGCACTGTGAGCACAAGGGAGGTCTCAGTGAAGAAACATAGGTACACCGTGATATCCACTACTGACACCCCGGTGATATATATACCTGCACTGTGAGCACAAGGGAGGTCTCAGAGAAGAAACATAGGTACACCGTGATATCCACTACTGACATTACGATGATATATATACCTGCATTGTTAGCACAAGGGAGGTCTCAGTGAAGAAACATAGGTACACCGTGATATCCACTACTGACACCCCGGTGATATATATACCTGCATTGTGAGCACAAGGGAGGTCTCAGTGAAGAAACATAGGTACACCGTGATATCCACTACTGACATTACGATGATATATATACCTGCATTGTTAGCACAAGGGAGGTCTCAGTGAAGAAACATAGGTACACCGTGATATCCACTACTGACACCCTGGTGAAATATATACCAATACCTGCATTGTTAGCACAAGGGAGGTCTCAGTGAAGAAACATAGGTACACCCTGATATCCACTACTGACGCCCCGGTGAAATATATACCTGCATTGTTAGTACAAGGGAGGTCTCAGTGAAGAAACATAGGTACACCGTGATATCCACTACTGACACCCTGGTGAAATATATACCAATACCTGCATCGTTAGCACAAGGGAGGTCTCAGTGAAGAAACATAGGTACACCCTGATATCCACTACTGACGCCCCGGTGAAATATATACCTGCATTGTTAGTACTAGGGAGGTCTCAGTGAAAAAACATAGGTACACCGTGATATCCACTACTGACACCCTGGTGAAATATATACCTGCATCGTTAGCACAAGGGAGGTCTCAGTGAAGAAACATAGGTACACTGTGATATCCACTACTGACGCCCCGGTGAAATATATACCTGCATCGTTAGCACAAGGGAGGTCTCAGTGAAGAAACATAGGTACACCCTGATAGCCACTAGTGACATTACAATGAAATATATACCTGCATCGTTAGCACATGGAGGTCTCAGTGAAGAAACATAGGTACACAGTGATATCCACTATTGACATTATGATGATATTTTTACCTGCATTGTGAGCACAAGGGAGGTCTCAGTGTAGGAATCTGGCACCACGGAGAACCGCACATCACCTAGCAACAGACAGCGAGAGGGAGTGGATCAAGAAGTTAACAATTAAACAAATAATCATTACACAACAGATACTGTACATAGCAATCAGGGACAGTCACGTGTATTTTGCTGAGATTATCTGCAGCCAAGTTGTAACGATAGGAACCACATTGTTCCTACAACAGGTTTTTGGTCTGGTAAACAATCAAATAGTCTAGTCTGGAAGGGGTAGATATCATGGGCTAGACTGCCTGTTTTGGTTAATTCCAATCCAGATACAGTAGTTTGAAAAAGGGGTGTACACAAGACACAGAGTGAACAAAAAAGACATAGAGGGACTGACACCTATAGGTTGACACAAAAAATGCTGAAAAAAGAGGTGTTTGTGCAGCTTCTTCACCCCTTCCCTTTGGACCCTCCCGTGTGTACCAAGAACTGGTGGAATAGTGGCTGAAAATGTATCTAGTTATTAGGGCTGGGACGGGTAACTCGGGTACTCGGGTACTCGGGTCGGGTGGGTCCTGAGTAGGACCCAGGTACCCACAGGACTACCCGGACCTGTGGTTAGTCACATGATATATTGTTTAATAACAAAAACTCAATACAGCTCAGTGGTTACACCACAAGTCGCATGTGTTCACATTTCTTTCTGCCGATGCACACATTCCTTTAGACTTGTATATGTCTGAGTAAACATAAAGCTTCAGTCAACATCACTGTACGCATGATCCGATCGTTAGATACATGTATCTAAATAGTTTTTGCCAGGGCTTCAGTAAAACAATTCCCAATTAGACATTTTGTACACTCTTGAGACCTACAGTGGGTAATAGGGGGGTCGGGTACCCGGGTAGTAAATTTGGACTCGTCCCAGCCTTACTAGTTATCCATATATTCAACAAAAAAATTCTAGTTATCAGGACAATCAAATGATGATAAATAAAGAACGACTTTGTCAGGTACTGGTGCATTGAGTTCTTCAGTATTCTAGTGAAGTCGGAGTGGACTTTACCACCACGAACAGTGAGAGCCTGAAGGGGGAGTAGGGACTGACCTGCCACTGTGTTGGACCCCAGCAGCCACATGCTGAGGGAGTAGACAGGGAGGTGGTTGATGACCCACACACACAACGTCAGCAGCCCCTCCGTCACCAGCACCACTGCACGCAGCTGCCAACACAGTGTAAATAATGTAACAAATACATGCATAAGACTTAAAATATATCTGCAGAAATATATTTTTTAGAGTCAAAATATCACTTATATTTATCCACTGACACATACTTATTGCTCATCTCTCTCTTTTCCGGAGGGCAGTGGAAACTTCCTGAACTGTGTTCCCAGAGAACAGAAAAAAACAGCTCACCTGAATGCACCCCTTGAGCCTCGTTTTTGCACTGACTAACGGGATCGGGTGGTCAGGCTCGCTGACTTGTCACCGCATCCCAACTGCATGGATCGATGCTCATGATGATAATCACTGGATTGTCTGGTCCAGACTGGATTATTTACTGACCGCCGTCATATAGCTGGAATATTGCTGAATGCGGCAGTAAACAACAAACAAACATTGCTACATGACTAAATGGCTGAGTAGTGCCACTGAAGGCCGAAATGGCATTGTCAACAGAGTCACCATGACAACCACCCATGACCCCACAGTTCTCGTGAGACAATAATGTGGACTTCTTCTCACCGCAAGGAAGAAGACATAGTACAGCAGGGTAGTGGGCAGGAGGAAGAGAAGGATGGTAAAGAAGAGGGTCCCCACAAACAGCTGATCGATGTCGTACACGGCCGAGTCCACTCGATGACGCAGCACATTCCATTTCTTGCCTCGAAACAGACGCCACAGTGATGCAAGGGCATATACTTGCAGACTGTATAACCTGAATGAGGGGGAAAGACAATTAGTGTGAGTGAGTGAGTTGGGTTTTATGCCGCTTTTAACAGTATTCCAGTTATATCACGGCGTGTCAGCTTAATGTGGGAGGAAAGCCCAAAGTGATGCAGGTCTCAGACGTTTACCACTTCGGTGAAACCCACGAGCACGGGTATGGTGCTGACAAACCTAGAAACATGATCGGGGCGAACAGGGATTCAAACCCACAATCATAGGTTTCTGGTGTGCCCAAGGGACGCAACTCTGCACAGCGAATCGTGGCGCCTTAGATGACTGGGCAACCTGTGCCCCCGAAAGACAATTAGAACTTCTACACTAACATCAGTATTCCAAGGCTATCAGTTCTCTTGTATCCTGCTCAAGTCCTGTGTTCTATTCCTCAAACGGGTAAATTGTGTGCAGCCCATTTCTGTTGTCCCCGTCATGATGGAATACTGCCGAAGGTAAAAACCACACACACTCACTCTCTTCAGACACTGTAATATCTAGACTGGAGCAGTCTCCATTACATTATAAGCATTATGAGAACATGTGAATAATGTCTCAAATACGGTGTCCCCTCGCTATTGAGCCCTTCAATATAGTGCTAATGCGGTTATAGCGTGCGGTAATGCATAAAATTTCAAACTCTGATATGCAACGTGCGGCATAGGTCGTGTTAGGTAGGCGAAGTGTGAATTGGTGTGTTGGTCATCTACCCCCTACGACTCCACCTTGACTATAACGCTCATCAATTATATGGACCCCTAAGGTAGCATTGTAGCGTTATTAAGGAGATCAATAAAACACTCAGTGGAAAGAAAAACAGATTTGTAAAGCATTACACGTGAAAAAGCCTGCCTTACCTTGCTGCGTACACATAGAAGCAGTAGATGTGTACTGTCATCATGGAGATGACGTCCTGGACTAGACACAGCTGGGCTGACGCCCCAATCACCCCCAACACACTGCTACCCCGAAGCAGCACCCCCAGGACGGGTCGCAGTAGGGACAGGTAGCCTGAAACATACTCTCACAGTCAGGTATATACAGGTCAGTGTATGGCATAGTGGAGACATGCCCTGAAAACTACTCTGTATGATACACTCCCAGTCAGTGTAGGGCATGGTGGAGACATGCCCTGATAACTTTTTTTTTTTTTTCCAAATAATTTTTATTCCAGTTTCAGTGGTTACATACACAGTAATATATACATATATAGCAATTAACATTTTGACACCGCGGAGAATAGGCCTTGATCATGAAGGATCGAGCAAGATGTTCTTGCATGAATGTAGTTGACACCATATTTATGAGCAATCGTAGAAAGATAAGCTAATACATGTAGTAACTGTAAAGGAATAAACAGTACCGAATTATAGTATTGTAATCCTTATCTTGGAAAAACATTACAGTCTTTCTTTGGCAATAGAGTCAAAGTGATTGCAAACAATCAATAATAACACACAGTCAGCAATCTATGTAAGATTCAAGGCATCATGTAAACCACAATACAATAACCACTTTTTGTTATAAGTGCTAAGCTTATTATTAGTTTTTGCTGACAGATATTCCAAATAAATAGCATCTTTGAATACTTGTTTAAAAACGTCCATTGAGGGTTTCCTTTTCTTTAAACTAGAAATAAAAATGTGTCTCTTAGCTAACATAATAATATGATTATTTGCAGGTTTTGCACTTATTTCACCAAAACATACATTAAATCTTGTAAAAAGTATATGATTATTTCCCACAGAATTCAGGAAAGCCACATGCCCTGAAAACTACTGTGTCAGTCGGGTAGAGGCCATCTACAGACACCCCTGGTAGAGACAGCTAGGCTCACCTGTCCACAGGTAGATATGGTAGAGGAAGAAGTGTCCCAGGAAGTGTGTGAGCTGAGTGTTGAGCTTCAGACCGGCAGGTGCCCCCATCATCCAGTTGATCAACCGAGTCAGAGAACTGGCCACGTTCTGTACAACATATGTCATTGTCAAAATGGCTCCATTTGTACATCCAAGTACACTATCAAAATAGTCAAGGCCACTCACCAGTGTTTAAATTTCCGTTTGCAATATGACCATGAATTACAAGGGACATAAAAAAAATAAACTTATCCTGTCTTACACAATGCATTTTCTCCTTTTTCCGATCTTGGTGTGGAAACGCTCTAGAACAAAGTTTCTGGGATTACACTGTGTGACACATTTGTTTGGATGGTGACCATGGTGATGCTGGGATGTGTTCGGGTGTAATATTTTTATGAAGCTGGACACTTCATCTAAGGCATTTCCACACCAAGATCGAAAGGAGAAGGAGAAATGGATAATGTGAGATAGGATAAGTATCCCGGTATATAAATATACAATTTAAAATAAAATTTCAAGTTGAAATCATTTATTTAAAAATAGAGTTAACCATATATAGTTTTAAAATTCAGGTTTTATCAAACATATACATGATATAATATCTTTTCAAAGCATATTCAAACTTAAGACCTTTTCAAGGCTGAACTGCAAAATTCAAGGATTTTCAAGACTGTAATTATTGACACTTGTGGTAGGTCTCAATGTATAATCTAAAAGCACCAAACATACACTACCACAGCAGCTTAATAGTCATGACAATGGTTTTCTTAATAGAATCATTAAAAATGATTAAAAACCGTTGTGTTCGCAATATCTGTTGATGTGGTTAAGCCACAAAATTAACAACTAAAAGAATGCAAAATGAAATAGAACATCAATAACTTCTCACATCGGCCCAGTCCATGATGCTGGTGGCAGCATTGTCTGCGAGTGTGGCATTCACCATGACAACCATCACACATATACCTAGTGCTGTATCAATCAGCTGCCGGCCACAGGAATCCAAAAACCTTGAAGAAATAAATCAGTTTTTATCAGATTTAAACAAGAAATGCATCCACAGAACACTTCATACCAAATTACCATTTAAGGCAAAAAATATTTTCTATTTCTGCCCATCTAGAAATAGTGTAGGTAGGTCCATTTGGGGATGGGGTATTTTTGTTTACATTTCTCTCTGTGAAAAATGGTAATTTACACAAATTACAGCAATGTACATGTATCACTAATTCACTTAATAATGAGTCAGCTCCATGGCAATATTGAGTGCTATTTGTAGGACAACTTCTCCAAGCAATCAGACACATTCAGTTCCTGCCTGTACACTCATAATATCCCTATCAAAAGCTGAGTAGCATATGTCGTATTGGGATCTCTTCTGCCCTGAATCCTCATGTGACACACTACTGGTCAGTGTGATGCTACAGTACTTACTTCAGCCTATTTAGTGGAGAATCATTTTTGTGAGTACAACTTCTTCTCAAGAAGCTACATTTGTATCGAATGTGTCGAGTCAGTGTGGGGCCATCTAGACAGGTCTTTGCCAAGCTGCTCTTTGTGCATCTGAAAAGCAAAACATCTTTGAGCGTGTTGAGAAAGATAAAGTGTTAAAATGTTATTATAATAATGAGTAATGAAAAACATACACCATTTCCTTAATAGATGCAGTATGACAAGCACACGATATGATAAGCAATGCAAAGGTGTAATCATTAGTATTTCAAGCCAATATAGTGAAAATTGCAGAATACTTCAGGGCTAAAAAAATCCACCCGTCCACTTGAAGTGACAAGTAGCAGCATGTGCAATGTTGAGAAAGAATTGAAGAAATGTTCATCCTGCCAGGTGAGTACATATATTTCAATTGTATCAACATGATCAATTCATCTCGAATTGTTTTCAATAAAATATTCAAGATAAATTCGAACCTAAAACATGTAAAATGTGTTTTCATCTCTCCCACGATCTAAGTCATAACAATGAAATACATGTCGCTCGTATCATTAACATGACAAATAGACAACATACTTGGCAACTGTCTGTTACATAATAAACAGGAAGTGCATTTGCGCAGCAGGTATCGAAACTAGGGAGATAATTATCTTTTTGTTGTTGTTGTAGGCAGTAAATGCAACGCTCAAATGTCAAAGCGACAATGAACAGCTGATGATTGATTTTGTGAGGGAAATGGCTGACATACAGAAGTTTTTGATCGGGGCTGGTGGGGTTAACAAAAAAAACATGATTTAATAAACAAAAAGGCCAAAAGGAAAATTTCTTGAAAACAGTATGACTAAGAAAATAAATATGCTGGCAAAATCCTTACATAATTTTTTAATTTCTTATAACTAATGCCAATTACCCCATTGTCATCACATACTACCTCAGACATTTTTATCTTTGTGTCTTACCTGTTGAAGTAAGACAAGTTCTATGGATGAACAACTTCTTTATTACAATTAGTGCGACGTTTCGGTGTAGATCCTAACGCCTTTTTCAAGCACTTATAGAACTTGTCTTACTTCATCACACCAACTTCCAAATGCCACTGAAAAAAGTCTTACCTGTTGTCAAATATTTTTCCAAACAGAAGGAAAATTGAGATGAATGGGCATATCATAAGTTGGCAGAATGGATAAAAGATTCCTTGTGTAGAAATCCTTGAGATTTCTTTCACCTCTTTTCTTCCCTTTGCTTCATATTTCTCTCCTGGTATGTTGGAAAATGTTAATAGTGATGACACAAGTGACGATATGTTTTCACAGGATGACACCACCTCATTGCTCGTATTGACAGTTGTTGTTTGTCTGATGAAAGATCTATTTGTAAGAATGTATGAGGAGAGCAAATCACAAGGATCATATAAAATGCAGTGACATTTTGATTCCAGATGCTTTTTTGCAAGGTTTTGCAAGCTGCAAGAAATGGAACCAAATTCAGATATACACAATTTAATAAAGATATCGCCGTGAGAAAGGGTTTTTATCTCCTCTAAACTTTCTGCAGTCTTCTTTTCTTTACGAGACCTCCAAATTCCAACCACTGAACTGTTTGGGGTGTCATTTTCACTCTCACTGATTTTCTGAATGCATACTGTCTGAGTTCTTTCAAGTACAGATCCGTATATATAGCCACTGGGACAAGTCAACATGCTGGATGGTAGGAACACTTTCCATAATTGTTTTTCGGGCATGTTTGACAGTGATATCTTCATCAGATATTCTGTCGTGGCTATCTATTTTGCTTTCGTATGAACAAATCCCTTAAGATAATCGATGCTTCTATTGACATTGATTAATAACTGATCCTGCCACTTTTGTGTTTGTTTAACATCAATATTATTACCGTATATACTTCGCATCTAATATTTTCACTTGTTGTCGGAGTCAGAGTTACCGTTCTTATTTCCGTATGGTTAATCAAAATGTAGGCGTTTTCTCTTTTTACGAACAATGACTTTTAATTACACAATATATATGCTGTAATTTAAAATCTTATTAGAATAACAGGTTTTTAAATGCCAAATCGTGTTATACCAGAGGCAATCATAAGTTGATGTATGATAATTACATAACTGAATTTCGTTTTTGATTCGAACATCTGGAATATTTTTACATTCTATTTAAGAAAATACTTAATAAAAATAAACTTTAATCATACAGATGCCTATTGTTTTGTTATTACGTATTATAACGGGACGTAAGGGATCTTTTGAATAATTTTATTTAAAACAAATCCCAAATCTCACACATCTCGTTTTAGCAGCGAGAGTTTACAAATATGGCGGCTGCTACGGAAAGTTCGAGTGTCATGGAAGTCGAAGATACTGAAGGCGATGAGCAAAAAGCATATCATGAAGAGTTCAAGGAGATCGAAGAAATTCGGTCACTTATCGATGGGTTGAAGGATGTTTATGATGACCTTAGAAGTTTAGAAATGTCATGTGAACGATTTACTTGTGAGTTGTCAACGTGGTTTTGTAAACTTTAGACTTGCTAGGTTCATGAGTCATTTTCTACATTTAGACTTGATGTATAGCTTTCAGACAGTGTGGCCTGTAACAAGTTTCAATAATGGTATGACATGGTATGACATCGGCCCGTATCCCCTCTCAAAAGATTATATAATTATAGGACTGAGCAGCAATGCATGGGACCTATAACTTTTGGAGGATGGAGGGGGTGGTGGGTGGGGGTGGACGGAAGTCTTTCATCACTGATATCCTTGGCAGCAATGCTATCTGCCATATAATGAATTGTCACTAAAGGGACAGTGGGTCGACGGTTCTGCGTGTTTTTAAATAATGTATCATTATTTCCAAGTATGACGTCCCATGCCTGATTCAATTCTCAAACCAAAACAGAGCCAACAACGTAAGCGATGTGCATATTAAACTTGTGCAAGTATTGTACTGACTCCTACATCCTATCAAGGTATAACAAACTCTAATTTGCAATATTTCAGTCAGGGAACATATCCAAATGTTTGCAATTAATGAAGTTGTACCCTGTCACACCTAAATCTTCAGTTTAACACCACAATTTTATCAAGAAATGTTTATGGTGAGACCAGCCACAGCTTATGCCAGTAATTAGTTCTGACTGCCAGCTGTGGCATGAAGGGGGTGCCTCGGGCTGGACGAGTCCAAATTTACTACCCGGGTACCCGCTGTAGGTCTTAAGAGTTGGGTTAATTGTTTTACCAGAGCTCTCGCAAAAATATATTTAGATACACCTATAAAACTATCTGATCATGAGCACACTGAAGTTACTGAAACATATATTAACTCAGAACAAATCTGTGTGTAGCGGCCATAAAACTTCTGAGTCCTGTGATGGGATTCGAACCACGGACCTTCTGATCAGAGGTCGGACGCCTTGTCCTTGACAAGGTAAGGATGTCATCTGTGGGATGACTCCACGCCCTGCTACATACTCCCCCGTCAACAGAAGGCACGTCCCGGGCCGCATAGTAGGGTACTGAGGCTTATTTTGCTCAAATTTTGCTCAACCGAGGTCGGACGCCTTGTCCACATGACCAAAGAGGTTAACCCAGTCAGCAAGCTGACAAGGTAAGGAGGTCATCTGTGGGATGACTCTACGCCCTGCTACATTAGCAACTTAAAGTGTAAACTTGGATTTTTAATATTAGTGTCATTAAACAATGTATCATCTGACTAGCTATGGTTCCAGGTAGACATGTGGGTACTCGGGTCCTGCTAAGGGCCCACCTGTCCCAACTACTTGAGTTACCCATCCCAGCATGAGGCAGGGATAGATGTTAGCACCAGCCCGCTGTTAATGTTAAAGGTACTCTAAGAGCTTGTAGAATTTAAAATGTTTTGAGGGATGTTGCTGTATGTTATCACTGTTCGGGCTAGTAGATGTTCTTGGTTAATTTCTACCCCATAAGGCATACATGGCCTCCCACCAATTATTGCCATTTTTCATGTTATTTCTGAAATATTCCATGTATAAAGTTGACTGTACCAATAACTTTGATTTTTGTGAAATTTTGATCAAATATGCTTATTTCTGTCCATGAAAACAAAATTGAGTAGTTTTCTGTTATAATAGAAGAAGGAATAAAAAAAGTGGGATTTGAATTTTCCCATTGACTAACTAACTGTACCAGTTATTGCCATCATGATGTGCACGTCTTGTGATCAGACTGTCTGTATTTTGTCCTGTGATTCCCATCCCCGGCCTGCCTTTAATTTTTGTTCCAACGTCAAATAATAAAAACCTTTCTTATCTCTAGTTTTCCTGCCACTGTGGTAATTTATGCCCAGATGTGTTAAAAAAAATACTTCAACAATTGCACACTAAAAAACCCAGGTCAGCTTGATCTCTCTTAAGCTATATTTAAAAAAAAATGCTTCCAAAACAAAGCGACTCGATCTATGTCTTTAATTATTTGAAGGACTGTTACGAAGTGTTCTAACCTTTAACAATTTCATAAAATAACTTACACAATTAATTGAAAGCAGGTTTTTTTGGGTTGTTTTTTTTAAAGTTCGCCTGACTGCTCTGTTGCTGGTTGAGGTTGGAGATGAGAAACACATGTAAAAAAGTTAAACAAGATGCAATTATGTTCGCACTATAATGGGTATTGGCGATAATTGGTCCTCGGCGATAACTGCTTGCTAGCCAGTACAGACACAATGGTGCCCATTAGCAGGAACCAGACAACTCTCTCTCTCTTAGTTACTAGTGAGAGCTAGTTAAAATATTATGTCACATAGCATTGCATAGATGATATTGCAGCCATATATTGCCTGTTTTGTAATGAAATAGATATATGACAAATTGAGCTTCTTACCAAGTATGTTATGTGGATTTAGTGCTATTAAGGTATGCATGTAAGACAAGGGCTCACCAGGCTCAGTGACTGAGCATAAATCCATGTTTTCTTTTACCTATTTTGAAATATTCTGATTGCTTCTTGCCAGTCTGCATATATGTTAATCAATTCTATTTTGAGCACTTTCTATTTCAGGTATCATCGATTCCTACCAAGAACAACCTCATTTGATTGATCCTCATCTTGGTAAACATAATTTATGATTTCAGCATATAAGTTTCTGGAACACTAACCTGATTGGTTGATCATGTTAATAAGCCAACAAGATTTATCATGATCATGGTGATGTGAATACTGTTCCAGTGTAAATAATAAGTAACCAAGGTAACCTGTAAGCACAATTGTCTTCACTGCATTATGAAAACATAAATACCTGGTAATGTACATCTTCCCGAGGCAAGAGAGTAAACTGACTATAAAAGTCCAGTTTCCACCCTTGCCGAACTAGGCTGGTATTATGGAGCTATTTTGGCTGTACTAACGAGTCGTTGCATAGTCCAATCAAATCGCGCAACGAAATCGAAAACCAGTTTGTAAACTGTCGTGCAGAGTTTTGGCCGATTGCAGGATTTGCAAAGCATGTGCACCGCCAACTCGTTGTCAACAGATATTTTTCAAATCAAGGTGCTCACATGACTTGATGCACTTCGTGATGTAAAACCCGTTTTATAACAATATAGATCTTCATTATTGATCATATCGTCTTGACTGGGCGCCGCCATTTCGTTTGAAACAAATGCAAGTGATACGACAGGTGGAATCGGATTGATCCCTAGGAGAGGTTTAGATTGGTGGTTGCGCTATGATTGAGCCAAAAATCCCAGTCTAGTTCGGCAAGGGTGGAAACTGGACATTAAAGTCAGTTAACCCCTCTTGCCTCGGGAAGATGGGTAACGTGTGGCAAAAATGTATTTCTTTCATTGCTTTTGTTCAATCATTAATGTTTTTCATTTGATATGAAATGTAATAATTTCTTTTAAATGGATACTAGCTGAGTTCCAGCATTTTATTGTGACATGAAGAATCCATTTGGACGTGTTTCCAACTAAAATAGTGCAAAATTGTATTGAATGTGACCACAAAAGATTTTGAAGGTGCTACAAATCACTTGCTAAAAGATACAGAACAAATCACACCCTGATCACCCCCTTAACCAAGTTAATATCCTCATTATGTGGGGGCGGTCGGGTAGCCAAGTGGTTAAAGCGTTCGCTCATCATGCCGATGACCTGGGTTCGATACCCATCATGGGTACAATGTGTGAAGCCCATTTCTGGTGTTCCCCATCGTGATATTGCTGGAATATTGCTAAAAGCGGC
Organism: Haliotis rufescens; assembly: GCF_023055435.1. NCBI lineage: Eukaryota > Metazoa > Mollusca > Gastropoda > Lepetellida > Haliotidae > Haliotis > Haliotis rufescens. The sequence continues at coordinate 22,936,196 of NW_025963791.1, read as the reverse complement.
GTAAAACCATACTCACTCTCTCATCATGTGTATCATTCCCAGAGTCACTCCTGCTGCAGCTGTTGAACCAAGCAAGGAACCCGGACACCCCTGTCCCTGTTGTCCACCTGGCCTTCAAGTATATCTATCTCATCACTAAGGTACAACAAACCCTGTGTTCCTTCTGGGAATTTCAGATTGAGTTTCCTACCACCACAGTGATTAGTAAATGTAGTGTTTCCAAAAGTCATAAATTTGTTCTTGGGACACTGCCTGAGGATGTTTAGTGGAAGAAACTAATAGCGAGTTGTAACGCTGCTTTGAACAGTATTTCAGTTATGTCATGGCGTGTCAACTTCATGGGGGAGAAAAGCACGAGGTGAGGCAGAGGTGAAACCCACATCCTACTTAGAAGAGTTGTGTCCCCTGACTGTCAGAGGCTGATGTTCATTGGTTTTAATCCAAGCACTGTCTCCAGTGTGGTCATTGTTTTGTCACCCCCAAAGTGGAAAGAATCAATTTGGGCTTTTCTCCCACACTAACATGATCATGCTTTGATGTGACTGAAGTATTTTTCAAAGTGGCTCTAATCCCAACTTATTCACTCACCACTTCTACAAATAAAGAACGACAGACTTTTCAACCCCTATGAAATAATTATTTGACATAATTTATTGGAAGGCCCTTTCTTACAGCGAGACTAGATGTACTGTTATGTGCCAGTGGATGATAGTTTAACTTGCGAATTGTGTTTCAGATGCGAGGGTTTAAGATTGTTGTCCGCCTCCTGCCCCATGAAGTTGTTGATGTTGAACCAGTGTTGGCACTTTTAAAACTACAGGACCCCCACGACTTTAAGGTGAGACATGGAGTTATCTTGAAAGAAATTTAGTCTTTGTTAATGTCCAAAATGTGCTGTATGTACTTCACAGCAAATAAGTCATATAACGTTTATTTTGGTACCTGTTCAGCCTGTAAAAAAGGTCTTTGAGAAGTGATGCAAGAACAAGTCTAAAAGTTCCCTTCAGTGAAGTTAAGCAATATCTTTTTGGTTGAAATTAAATTTAATGTTTTCTTGCCCAAACCAGCAAATATTTTGAATACAGGCTGTCTGCATGTACATTAAAAATGTTTTTGCTTTTAATGACTAGATTAACCATGTTAACTGTAGCATGTAGAGTGGATGTAGAAAAAAAAAATGATGAGAATCCTTAGCATATCATGGTTAATCTCCTTTAAGGGAAAGTAAAGTCAAGATAGCAGCTTTGCAGATTTTAATACTTTAGAGGATACTTAACCACAAATGGTTGACCACAATTAAATTTGGAAAAGGGAAATACCATAAACGTCGGGCAAAATCGTCCCCGGGCTTACCAGTGTTTGACATGCTGCGCAATTTTAATGATGTGGCCGATGACCAGTCTGCCTGGTGGGGTTCTTCCAACTTGTCCAGCACCTATTGTAATGGGTACACCAGAGCATGGTGCTTGGTAACACAATAGGGTGTTAAGGGGGGAATCTCACATATGACACAACAATCTCACAAAATATAACAACACAACTATTTGGTGAACTATGTTCACATACAGTGTACTGAGTGAAAACGTTTAAGCTATATGTCAGTGAGTGAGTGATCATTTAGTCTGATTTGGACTAAAAAAGGAATTGCAGACAAGAAACAGTATTCCACTGTGGCAAATGAGCAGATTGATTTACATTTTATTCCCAATTCTAAGATGGATCTGCACCTAGTCCTTGCCGGATACAAGGTCATGATTAAGACCAGACGTCAAACTTCCATTCATTGGAAATGTTCCAAAAGAGGTGGGGCGATGGGGTAGTCTAGTGGTTAAAGCCATCAACTCTGCCCTGCCTCACACATGCACTCACCCCCAAACAAAGTCGGGTAGTCTAGTGGTTAAAGTGTTAGCTCGTCACGCCGAAGGCCCCGGGTTCGATTCCCCACATGGCTACAATGTGTGAAGCCCATTTCTGGTGTCCCCTGTTGTGATATTGCTGGAATATTGCTAAAAGCGGTGTAAAACCATTCTCACTCACTCACTCCAAAAGAGGATGCCCAACCATCATTAACACAAAAGATGAGTTTGTCACGAAACACAATTATATGTCTCTGAGCGGTGGGACGATGCAGCAAATCATCTCAAGGGGTGACATCCAAATCTGCACAAATTCATTGAGATACTGCAGGTTCAACAGGATAATACTGCAACCACAATCCAGGTTGTTTGATGCCACCCAAGAAGAAGAAGTATCGAAACCTAGACGATGCCCATGAGAAGGAGAAGAGACAACTTCTTGCCAACGAAAAACCAGCAAACGATTATCACAATGCTGTGTCACATCTAGTTTGACTGTGAATTATGTAAATGGAACTGTCAATGTGAAAATGGACAAATTAGACAATAGTTTACTTGCCCATTAATCTCCCTCAGTCTCCCCATGATCGTGCATGATGTTCCGGTCTCCTCTGTGACTTACAGAACTGGGAGTCTCGCTACATCCTGGTGTTGTGGCTGGCAATGGTGTGTATGATCCCGTTTGACATGGTACGTCTTGATGGCAGCATGAAAACCGAAGCTGGAGAGAAAAAGCAACCGGTCATGGATCGAATCATTGAAGTTGGCAAGGTGGGTGTTCAAGGATGTCTGCTGTTGTTGGTCAGAGTACCTGGACAGCACACTTCAAAGTGAGCTGTGGTAATTTATATTTAGACATTTCTCAGAAGTTAACGTATCACATAGTAGACATACTTTATTGATAACAACTTTTCATAGAACCATATGGTACAGAAACTTGCTTGACAACAGTATAATGATATAAAGATATGAGGATCTATACCGAAACGTTGCTATATAGCATATTATAGAAGTTGTTATCCATAAATTGTGTCAACTTTATCAAGTGTATCCGTTGTTAATGTGATGGGATGCAGACGGTAATCATATCAGCAAAGATACTGTATTTCATATCCTGACAAGCATAAGTAAATTAATTCCCCATTCATGACAGACCATTCGCTGCTAATGAAAAAATTGAATGTGAATAATTTTCCGTAAATATGCCATGACTTCTCCATAACCTTGTTGCATGAAGTCATAATGTAGAAAATGATGTTATTTTGGTGTTCACCATCACAGGGTTAGAATCATATTCTATTTTCACTATTTGGCAAAATTGATCTGCCACAGAGTTCAACTGTTGCTATCTACCTAATGGTGAAGTAGCAGTCAAGAGGGAAATGTTACTAGTCCTTCCTGAATATTACTAGTCCCATTCTAGCGGACCTATGATAAATGTGAACCCTGTATCAGTACATGTACTACAACTGTTGTGGTTATGGGGAGACAATCAGTCATGACTCGTACCTTTTTATGATTGTCTCCCCTTGACTATATTCTCCATATTTAATACATGAGTGGGCTTTAAGTTGTAGAGATCTTGTTACAGACATACCTGAGTGTCAGCGGCAAGAGTCGGGATGCGGCGGCGTTCCTCATATCGCGCTTCATGACCAGACCAGATGTTGTCAAGCACAAACTACCCGGGTTTCTGGACTGGTGTATTCAGATTCTCCATACAGCTGATCGTAAGTGTCTCACTGATAGCAGCGTAAGTGTCTCACTGATTGCAGCGTAAGTGTCTCATTGAAAGCAACATAAGTGTCTCACTGAAAGCAGCATAAGTGTCTCACTGATAGCAGCGTAAGTGTCTCATTGAAAGCAGCATAAGTGTCTCACTGACTGCAGCGTCAGTGTCTCATTGAAAGCAGCATAAGTGTCTCACTGAAAGCAGCGTAAGTGTCTCACTGATAGCAACGTAAGTGTCTCATTGAAAGCAGCATAAGTGTCTCACTGAAAGCAGCGTAAGCATCTCCCTGAAAGCAGCAAATGTCTCACTGATAGCAGCATAAGCGTCTCACTGAAAACAGCATAAGTGTCTCACTGATCGCAGCATAAGTGTCTCACTGAAAGCAGCGTAAGTGTCTCACTGAAAGCAGCATAAGTGTCTCACTGAAAGCAGCGTAAGAGTCTCACTGAAAGCAGCATAAGTGTCTCACTGAAAGAGCATAAGTGTCTCACTGAAAGCAGTGTAAGTGTCTCACTGAAAGCAGCGTAAGTGTTTCACTGAAAACAGTGTAAGTGTCTCACTGATAGCAGCATAAGTGTCTCACTGAAAGAGCATAAGTGTCTCACTGAAAGCAGCGTAAGTGTCTCACTGAAAGCAGCGTAAGTGTTTCACTGAAAACAGTGTAAGTGTCTCACTGATAGCAGCATAAGTGTCTCACTGAAAGAGCATAAGTGTCTCACTGAAAGCAGCGTAAGTGTCTCACTGAAAGCAGCGTAAGTGTTTCACTGAAAACAGTGTAAGTGTCTCACTGATAGCAGCGTAAGTGTCTCACTGATAGCAGTGTAAGTGTCTCACTGATAGCAGTGTAAGTGTTTCACTGAAAACAGTGTAAGTGTCTCACTGAAAGCAGTGTAAGTGTCTCACTGATAGCAGTGTAAGTGTCTCACTGAAAGAGCATAAGTGTCTCACTGAAAGCAGCGTAAGTGTCTCACTGAAAGCAGCGTAAGTGTCTCACTGAAAGCAGCATAAGTGTCTCACTGAAAGCAGCGTAAGAGTCTCACTGAAAGCAGCATAAGTGTCTCACTGAAAGCAGCGTAAGAGTCTCACTGAAAGCAGTGTAAGTGTATCACTGATAGCAGCATAAGTGTCTCACTGATAGCAGCGTAAGTGTCTCACTGAAAGCAGTGTAAGTGTCTCCCTGATAGCAGCGCAAGTGTCTCCCTGAAAGCAGCGTAAGTGTCTCACTGAAGGCAGCGTAAGTGTCTCACTGAAAGCAGCATATGTGTCTCACTGAAAGCAGCGTAAGTGTCTCACTGAAAGCAGTGTAAGTGTCTCACTGAAGGCAGCGTAAGTGTCTCCCTGAAAGCAGCGTAAGTGTCTCCCTGAAAGCAGTGTAAGTGTCTCACTGAAAGCAGCGTAAGTGTCTCACTGAAAGCAGTGTAAGTGTCTCACTGAAAGCAGTGTAAGTGTCTCACTGAAAGCAGTGTAAGTGTCTCACTGAAAGCAGCGTAAGTGTCTCACTGAAAGCAGCATAAGTGTCTCACTGATAGCAGCGTAAGTGTCTCACTGATAGCAGCATAAGTGTCTCACTGAAAGCAGCATAAGTGTCTCACTGAAAGCAGCATAAGAGTCTCACTGAAAGCAGCGTAAGTGTCTCATTGAAAGCAGCATAAGTGCCTCACTGAAAGCAGTGTAAGTGTCCTCCTGAAAGCAGCATAAGTGTCTCACTGATAGCAGCGTAAGTGTCTCACTGATAGCAGCATAAGTGTCTCACTGATAGCAGCATAAGTGTCTCACTGATAGCAGCATAAGTGTCTCACTGAAAGCAGCGTAAGAGTCTCACTGAAAGCAGCGTAAGAGTCTGACTGAAAGCAGCGTAAGTGTATCACTGAAAGCAGCGTAAGTGTCTCACTGAAGGCAGCGTTAGTGTCTCACTGAAAGCAGCGTAAGTGTCTCACTGAAAGCAGCGTAAGTGTCTCACTGATAGCAGCATAAGTGTCTCACTGAAAGAGCATAAGTGTCTCACTGAAAGCAGCGTAAGTGTCTCACTGAAAGCAGCGTAAGTGTTTCACTGAAAACAGTGTAAGTGTCTCACTGATAGCAGCATAAGTGTCTCACTGAAAGAGCATAAGTGTCTCACTGAAAGCAGCGTAAGTGTCTCACTGAAAGCAGCGTAAGTGTTTCACTGAAAACAGTGTAAGTGTCTCACTGATAGCAGCGTAAGTGTCTCACTGATAGCAGTGTAAGTGTCTCACTGATAGCAGTGTAAGTGTTTCACTGAAAACAGTGTAAGTGTCTCACTGAAAGCAGTGTAAGTGTCTCACTGATAGCAGTGTAAGTGTCTCACTGAAAGAGCATAAGTGTCTCACTGAAATCAGCGTAAGTGTCTCACTGAAAGCAGCGTAAGTGTCTCACTGAAAGCAGCATAAGTGTCTCACTGAAAGCAGCGTAAGAGTCTCACTGAAAGCAGCATAAGTGTCTCACTGAAAGCAGCGTAAGAGTCTCACTGAAAGCAGTGTAAGTGTATCACTGATAGCAGCATAAGTGTCTCACTGATAGCAGCGTAAGTGTCTCACTGAAAGCAGTGTAAGTGTCTCCCTGATAGCAGCGCAAGTGTCTCCCTGAAAGCAGCGTAAGTGTCTCACTGAAGGCAGCGTAAGTGTCTCACTGAAAGCAGCATATGTGTCTCAATGAAAGCAGCGTAAGTGTCTCACTGAAAGCAGTGTAAGTGTCTCACTGAAGGCAGCGTAAGTGTCTCCCTGAAAGCAGCGTAAGTGTCTCCCTGAAAGCAGTGTAAGTGTCTCACTGAAAGCAGCGTAAGTGTCTCACTGAAAGCAGTGTAAGTGTCTCACTGAAAGCAGTGTAAGTGTCTCACTGAAAGCAGTGTAAGTGTCTCACTGAAAGCAGCGTAAGTGTCTCACTGAAAGCAGCATAAGTGTCTCACTGATAGCAGCGTAAGTGTCTCACTGATAGCAGCATAAGTGTCTCACTGAAAGCAGCATAAGTGTCTCACTGAAAGCAGCATAAGAGTCTCACTGAAAGCAGCGTAAGTGTCTCATTGAAAGCAGCATAAGTGCCTCACTGAAAGCAGTGTAAGTGTCCTCCTGAAAGCAGCATAAGTGTCTCACTGATAGCAGCGTAAGTGTCTCACTGATAGCAGCATAAGTGTCTCACTGATAGCAGCATAAGTGTCTCACTGATAGCAGCATAAGTGTCTCACTGAAAGCAGCGTAAGAGTCTCACTGAAAGCAGCGTAAGAGTCTGACTGAAAGCAGCGTAAGTGTATCACTGAAAGCAGCGTAAGTGTCTCACTGAAGGCAGCGTTAGTGTCTCACTGAAAGCAGCGTAAGTGTCTCACTGAAAGCAGCGTAAGTGTCTCACTGAAAGCAGCGTAAGAGTCTCACTGAAAGCAGGGTAAATGTATCACTGAAAGCAGTGTAAGTGTCTCACTGAAAGCAGCGTAAGTGTTTCACTGAAAGCAGCGTAAGTGTCTCACTGAAAGCAGCGTAAGTGTCTCACTGAAGGCAGCGTAAGTGTTTCACTGAAAGCAGTGTAAGTGTCTCACTGAAAGCAGCGTAAGTGTCTCACTGATAGCAGCGTAAGTGTCTCACTGATAGCAGCATAAGTGTCTCACTGAAAGCAGTGTAAGTGTCTCACTGAAGGCAGCGTAAGTGTCTCACTGATAGCAGCGTAAGTGTCTCACTGAAAGCAGTGTAAGTGTCTCACTGAAGGCAGCGTAAGTGTCTCACTGAAAGCAATGTAAGTGTCTCACTGATAGCAGTGTAAGTATCTCACTGATAGCAGCGTAAGTGTCTCACTGAAAGCACTGTAAGTATCTCACTGATAGCAGCGTAAGTGTCTCACTGAAGGCAGCGTAAGTGTCTCACTGAAAGCAGCGTAAGTGTCTCACTGAAGGCAGTGTAAGTGTTTCACTGAAAGCAGTGTAAGTGTCTCACTGAAAGCAGCGTAAGTGTTTCACTGATAGCAGCGTAAGTGTCTCACTGATAGCAGCGTAAGTGTCTCACTGAAAGCAGTGTAAGTGTCTCACTGAAGGCAGCGTAAGTGTCTCACTGATAGCAGCGTAAGTGTCTCACTGAAGGCAGCGTAAGTGTCTCACTGAAAGCAGTGTAAGTGTCTCACTGATAGCAGTGTAAGTGTCTCACTGAAAGCAGTGTAAGTGTCTCACTGATAGCAGCATAAGTGTCTCACTGAAAGCAGTGTAAGTATCTCACTGATAGCAGCGTAAGTGTCTCACTAAAGGCAGCGTAAGTGTCTCACTGAAAGCAGCATAAGTGTCTCACTGATAGCAGCGTAAGTGTCTCACTGATAGCAGCGTAAGTGTCTCACTGATAGCAGCATAAGTGTCTCACTTAAGGCAGCGTAAGTGTCTCACTGAAGGCAGCGTAAGTGTCTCACTGAAAGCAGCATATGTGTCTCACTGAAAGCAGCGTAAGTGTATCACTGAAAGCAGGCACTTTGGAATAATAAAGCTAGGTGTATTACAATATTTTCAGATATAACAAAATTACCAATGGGATTCAAGAAAAAAAGTAAAGATTTTTTTCTGACTTGAAATTATTTTATGAGAGGCTTGGAAATTGATGAGAAATTATTTCGATTTATTAACCCAAAAGATCACCGCATTCTTGATAAGATTTATAATCATTTCTGAAGGAACAATTAATTTGTCAAAGTGATTGTGACTTTGTCATGTTTCAGGTAAGACAATGATGGGCACGAACCTGTTGTCTGGTGTGTTGATGACAATGGCACTGCTCTTCAAACAGAGCAAGAGGGAGGATCTGCTTCAATATGGTGGGTATTGAGAAAAATACATCTATTTTGTAACTCATCCCTCCAAAACAATATGCAATATTCCTTCTTGCTTCAATCATATCACAGTGTCGAATAATGTAGAGCAACCAACCACCTGAACACACCCTTCGACCACCTTGCTCCCGAAATGCCCCTGTAAAACTCGTCCTCTTTTCCTTCATCGCCCATATTGGACAGACATGTTTTTGCTACGCTCCCAGTTTACGATTGTATTTTGGGTTTTGCTGATCTGTTTATCGTTGTATATTTACGGGAGATGAAGCATTTGTCGTAGAGCACCATTGTCAGTGACACCTCAGCGATTAACTCAGTCCTTGGCGCCTCCCGATAGACTCCACTGCCTGGAACTTGTAGCTATACTACAGGGTTACCGTAAGGCTGATCAGCGGCGGAAATTTTCAGAAAACTGCTTTTCTACTGTTGTTGACCACGTTGACCACCGTGGCACGTGTCAGTGAACTGCACGCTCTAGCAATCACTTGATGGGTCCCGTCGTTTTTGCCAAACAGCTAGTCGCAACTCGAAGAAGGAATATTGCATACTGTGGTGTCAGGATAAGTATATAAATATGGGGAATACTCTGATTCCCTATGTAGGGGTTCAAGCTATATAGCCTTGTACAACTTTCCGCTCGTCAAATCCTTTACGCCCTGAAAAGTTAATATTACAGTCTTAGTGTTTTGACTAAAACCATACTTTAGAACTTTCTGGGTTTTTATAAAAGGCAACATATATCATTGTGAATTATGAAACCTCAATTTCTGATTTGATACATTGTACACATCTTGTTGATGAATTGTAATTTCATCAAGGGATACTGGCTGTTGTATTTCTTGTTTTCCCATTTACTGTCACCTTTATTATGCTTAGGGTTAATTTTGTAAATTGGATTAAGATGCGGATATTTTTACAAACTTTTTCATGACTCATTGTGTTTGTGGACATGCCACATATTGTACATATTGTGAAAGATGCCACAGACAATGGATGTTCCATAGAGCTGCAGCAATTTGTATTGGAGTCTTACGCATTTTCTATAAAATTCCAGCTCCTACTGTGTTGACGAACGTCAGAGAGAGTAACATGATGGAAAGCGGGAACACCATTCTGCGGAAGCTCACCGTTAAGCTCATTCAGAGACTTGGGCTTACCTTCCTCAAGAACAGAGTCGCTGCATGGAGGTAGGCCTTCATTTCCTGCACTTGTTATCTGAAAACACCAAAATTACTTGCGTATTCTTTGAATTTACTTGGGTATACTTTGAAAGTGAGAAGCCTGTGGGGATTCCGGGTTAGAATTAGTTCCTGGCAACCTATACTTGGTGTAAAGGAGACTTCATGGATCGGTGGTCAGACTTGATGTCCTGGTTGATTGGAGGGCACGAGTGGCCCAGTCGTCTAAGGTGTCGCGATTTGCTGTGCAGAGTTGAGTCCCTTGGGCATGCCAGAAACCTATGATTGTGGGTTCGAATCCTGGTTCGCCATGCTCGTGTGTTTCACCGATGTGGTAAACGTCTGAGACCTGCATCACTTCGGGCTTTCCTCCCACATTAAGCTGACACGCCGTGATATAACTGGAATACTGTTAAAAGCAGAGTTAAACCCAACTCACTCACTCACTTCTGGTTTATTGCGTGTCATCTTACCCTGAGGGTGTAGGACATTGATGATAACATCAGTCACTGGATTGTCTGACCCAGATTCAATTATGTACAGATCGTCTTACAGCAGGAATATTGAGTGCAGCATCACACAACAGACAACATGATGGTGAGGACCTTGGAGGTTACAGTGCCCCTTGGAAATACATTTTTAGACTCCACATTCACTCTTGGCAAACACAAATATATTTGCACTAAGTATGTGATATTCACAATATTTTTGTTACATGTATAACAATGCTGTTATTGTATGTTGACTTGTTTGTGTTTGTGATTTCTGATGTTTAGTTATGTGCTTGATGTCCTGACTGGTGCATCACTTCAGTCGTGTCACTGATGGATTTCAGATATCAGAGAGGCAGCAGGTCGCTGACAGAGAACCTGAAACAGACAAAACAATCCAGTAACACTGAGAACAAACTTGATCAAGATAATGATGACGATATTGAGGTGCCTGAAGAAATTGAAGATGTCATAGGTAGTATTCCAATTGGCATTGTTAATGTTCTTTCTCATATCTGTATGAAATGTTTATTTTTATTATTTTTTAACTTTTCCTGTCTCACACTATGCATTTCTCATACTTCTTCGATGCTGGTGTGAAAACGTCCTAGAACAAAGTTTCCAGCTTAAAAAAACACCTCATCCCAACACATCTCATACATCACTATATTCACGACTGTAAACCATAGGTCACACACCACTGCAATCCTGTGCGGTTCGTGATAACTGTGACTGACTGAATGGATGCAACAAACAATTTGTCACTAAGATCTGCCATTACGAAAATGAGGACTTCCATAAATCAAGACAAAAATGTCCGGTCCGACTTAGTATGTTACTGCATCTTCAGTGTTGTATTGATGTTTCAGAGCAACTGTTGGGTGGTCTTCGGGACAAGGACACGATCGTGAGGTGGTCAGCAGCTAAAGGGTAAGTATGTTCCATTTACTAAACGTCCCGTGAAAATTCTGGGGTAGAATAGGTCTTCAGCAACCCATACTTGCCGTAAAAGGCGACTATGCTTGTCATAAAAGGCGACTAACGGGATCGGGTGGTCAGGCTAGCTGACTTTGTTAATACATGTCATCGATCCCAATTCCGTGGATCGATGCTCATGATGTCAATCACTGGATTGTCTGGTCTAGACTCGATTATTTTACAGACCGCCGTCATATAGCTGGAATATTGCTGAGTGCAGCGTTAAACAACAAACCAACCAACCAACCATTTACTAAACACTCAGTAACGCATGGAATTATTCCTAATGACATATTGATAAAGAAATCTTAATTGGTTCATTTTTATTAAATCACATTTCTAAATATATGGAGAACATTTCCTCTGTATAATTATGTGATAATAATGTTAACAGTTATCATATGCTTCTCAAAAGAAGTTAAGGACACCTGATTCTATCATATTGCTATAGTTGTTCTGTCATGGCATGACAGGGGGCATGGTTGGCCCAGTCTAAGGCGCCGTGATTCGCTGTGCGGAGTTGCGTCCCTTGGGCACGCCAGAAACCTATGATTGTGGGTTCGAATCTCGGTTCGCCCCGATTATGTTTCTAGGTTTGTCAGCACCATATCAGTGCTCGTGGGTTTCACCGAAGTGGTAAACATCTGAGACCTGCATCACTTCGGGCTTTCCTCACACATTAAGCTGACACACCGTGATGTAACTAGAATACTGTTAAAAGCGGCGTTAAACCCAACTCACTCACTCACTCATGGCATGACAGCAGTAACACAACTCACACCCCAGTTGAGTTGTATGATTTTTGTTGGTTTGAAAGGGACAAATTAATTTATAGAATCATGCTGAATGGAACATTTTTTATTGCAGCCTACTTTAAAGGTGATCTTTAATTTCTTCTTGGTCCAATAAACCTTTTAGAATTTTTAAGCCTGGATGAAAATGTTATTGTCCTGCAAATCTTTTTTTGCATTTCTAGTATTGGGCGAGTGACAGGGCGTTTACCGAAGGAGCTTGCTGATGAGGTGGTGGGATCTGTGTTGGAGCTGTTCAGTCTGCAGGAAACGGATGGAGCCTGGCATGGAGGTAGGGCCGCCATGGAGAACCATGGAGAACCAGTAGTCTTTGCTGATGATTAGCCTGAGACCTCTATCTTTTCATTTGTCAAATTGAAATGTCATGAACGCCAGAAAATATTATCGGGATCAGGGAGATATGTAACCTACACATAGTACATGTTTTTATAATAAAAACAGGAAGAATTTCAAAGAAGGCAAAAAGGAAAAATCTTCTGCCAAAATAATAAAATAATCGTTGGATGAGGGAATGTCTTAAAAAGATAATCCGAACAAAAAACCTAATCAAGGAAGGCAATTTTGATAAGGATGTTTCTAATTATTAGCACAGAAAGAACATTTTCAACCAGCTAGCTTGCACAAAAATAAGAGAGTGATGAGTCAGACTGGCTGGTCACATGGTCCCAGTGCACCTGCACTTGAGAGGGGTGTGTTTGGGTGAGATGTTTTCTGTTCCGGGAATACAGCACAGGAAGTTTCCACTACCTTTCGGGAATAAGAGATAAGCAAATTAGTATGAGTCAGGATAGGTATATATAACATTTTTACTTTAAAAAAAATTCTTCTTCTTTTTTTTGTGGGATATTTTATGTACAGTTTCTCAGCAAGTCTTTGTCGTGGGTGACAAGTTATATACTGAAACTATGAAAACTATGTGCTGATTACAAAGCACTCACATGGAAATACTTACAATTTTTTTCTCCTAATTTTCAACATTATTTATAGCGGTGGGAGAAATGAAGTAGGGGGACTGTGTCAGAGGACCATCACATATTGCCAGTGGTATGGTTAATAGCATCTTATGACTCTTGTTTTGTCTTTATGGAGATTTGATGGCCCTTTTAACTTTCACCTATTTTTCAAACACTCCATTGTCCTCAAATCATAACTATGTCCATTTTGTTATTGAGTTGTTGATTCATTTTTTCTTGTGCAGTCTAACACCGTTGTCTTGAACGCGGATGTGTCAAATCCCTGCTTGTGTTGAACTCACAATCCGCTCCCAGCAAACACTTACTATATTCAACATTATTTTAACCTGGATGTGTCGAATAGTCAAATTCCCGGTTGTCTATAACTCAGTATATTGTCCAAAGAGTTTAAGATAACTTTGAACTTACCTCATAAATCAAACTCAAAATGTTTGTAAATCACAACCTATGTTTGTATAATTTAAAAAAAATGCACATATATGCATAAATGTAGATATAACAAATGCCTCATTTTCTATTTTAATGTTATTTACCGAACATGTACAGTGTGTTATGTTTGAAATGTTGTATGATGGCAAGGTTGAGTGTAGTAAGATCGGATCGATTGTGTCGAAACCCCGGATATGTCAAACTGTACATCTGGTCCCCAAGAGCTTGAGACTACAGTGTTTGACTGTATTTGCAAGGATCAAAGTACTCTGCATGTTAACAGAATGGACATATGAGGGTGGCTACATCAACACTCTGCTGTGACTGTGTTTCAGGTTGTTTGGCACTGGCTGAGTTGGGGCGGAGAGGGCTCCTGGTGCCCCAGAGACTCCCTGACGGTCAGTAAACACACTCAGCACTGCTAGTATTAGTGCAGTGGGAAAACATGGTAGCACATTTCTGCATCTGATACATACGAGGGCTGGTCAAAAAGCTTTAAGCCTGACTAACTTTCAACTATGAGCAATAACAAAGTGAACTAGTCAATGTAGTACATTGTTTGAGTAGTTCAGTGCAAGTGTATTTGATCTGTTGAGGCTGTTTCTATATTAGTGACAACCAGTTGAATGTGATAGGAGTTCAAATGGACACAGAAATGGTAAAGAACAAATACCAAGCAGTCATCAAATGTTTTACTTCAGAGAAAAGTACTCCCGAAGAAATTCATGATAGCATGCCACAAGTGTATGGGGATAAGTGCCCTAGCTATTCCACTGTTAAACATTGGGCAGCTATATTTAAGGCTGGGAGAACAAGCCTTGATGATGACCCTAGGTCTCTTCCATCAATGAAGATTCAATCAAGGCGATAGAAAAACTTATACTGTCAGATAGACGTATTACCATTGCTGAACTTGAGGAAGACACATGTCTAAGCCATGGATCTAATGAAACTATTATTCACGAACATTTATAGATGAATAGGATATCTGCTCGTTTGGTGCCACAGTTTCTGAATTCTGATCTTAAGCAAAAAAGAACTGACATTGCCAGAGAAAATTTAGAGCTAATTGAGGAGGATTTCGTCAAATTCAAAAAGAGATCAGTAACGAGTGATGAAACATGGGTCTACAACTATGATTCGAGTCAAAATGTCAATCCATGGAATGGCACCATTCCATTTCTCCGGCACCAAAGAAATTCAAATCTTCAAGATCAGTTAAGAAAGGGTGTGATCCATGTTGAATACTTAGAAAGTCAAAAGATGATTACCAGCGCCTACTATGCTGATTTGCTTTATTGCCTGAGAGATTCTATCAAAGAAAAGCGTCGAGGAATGCTGACTGCTGGAGTTTTACACCTTCATGACAATGCCTCTTCTCACACCTCACGACTTGCAAAGGCTGCTACGTGACAATGTGGGTTCGAAGAGCTTCATCACTCTCCATATTTGCCAGACCTGGCACCAAGTGATTTCCACCGGTTTCCTAAACTGAAAGAACACCTTCTGGAAAGCGCTATGATGACAACAATGACCTCAAAGCTGCCGTGAATGGGATTTTCAGGGTGGCCTCAGAAAACATGTTCCTGACTGGAATTGAAAAGCTACACTGTTGATATGAGAAATGTATTGAAAAGAATGGGGATAATGTTGAAAATAATAATTAAAAACACTTTCACAATTGGTGGATTTGTTTGTTAGGCTTAGAACATTTCTGCCATTCTTGGTTATATTTGCTTTTCTTGACGGAATTAGAGAATGAGGACTTGAATACCACAGTAACTACATTTACTACCTCATTTTCAGTGGTACCTGTTGTGCTGAGAGCTCTAGCCTATGATGAGCGGCGTGGGAACTTCTCGGTGGGAGCACATGTTCGTGATGCTGCCTGCTATGTCAACTGGGCATTCGCTAGGGCTTACGATCCTAAGGAAATCAGTCCATATGTCAACAAAATAGCAAAGTAAGAATCATTTTCAAATATATTTTATATGTCAGTGAGGTAGAGAGTGACGATGATGTAAGACCTTTGCTTTATTAAAATCCAATTTTGACCTTATTATCATCCTTGGTCTGTCAGCACCATACCAAGCCTTATTACCAAGGCTTTTAACCCTTGGGGATTCCAGGTTAGAACAGGTTCCCAGCAACTATGCTGATGATAACAGGTGACCAAATGGATTGGACGGTGACTTGGTTGCGTCTGTGTCATTGGACCTCAACAGCATGATTCATTAGTCACTAAAGCGATCACTGGATTGTGTGGTCCAGACTTGGTTCCATTTACAGTTTGCTTATATATATATATATATATATATATATATATATATATATATATATATATATATATATATATATATATATATATATATATAATATTTCTGAGCGTGGCATAAAACAACAAACAAGTAAGGCAAAGTTTTTACAAGAGTGGTAACCATCTACAACCTGCGTCTATTGGCCTCTCCCGCCACATTTGTTGACACACTGTGACATAACTGGAATACGTGGAGTACCGTCCTTAGTGTGGTTGAACCAACTCATTCCCTCTGGACTGTGTGTTAGTCAATACTTTCATAAGAGGCGACTATGCTTGTAAGAAGCGACTAACGGGATCTGGTGGTCAGACTCGCTAACTTGGTTTATGCATGTCATCGTATCCCAATTGTGTAGATCGATGCTCATGATGCCATTGGATTGCCTGGGCCAGACTCGTATATTTACAGACCACAGTCATTTAACTGGAATATTGCTGAGTGCGATGTTAAACAGCAAACAAACAAACAAACAAACAAACGGTTATTGGCACTTACAGTCTTCAAAGCTGTTTCTTAATATGTGTAAGCTTTCTTCCAGTGGTTTGTTGGTGGCGTCTGTGTTTGACCGGGAGGTTAATGTCCGAAGAGCAGCATCCGCTGCGTTCCAGGAAAATGTCGGACGTCAGGTTGGTGGAGTGTTTGTGGATTAGATTACATCTTTATCTCCCCAGCATATAACGCAGGGGGATATACTCATCATCTGGTCTGTCTGTCTGTCTGCCCGTTTGTCAGTCTGTATTTTGTTTCTGGAGCATAACTTGAAAACAGTGAACGAATTTTCATCCAAACTTGGTACATGTATTAACCAGGGGCTGAAGTGGTTTTTGCTATTGTTGGGGCAGGGGGCATTTGTCATCTTCTGATGACTGTTGTGTTGTTTGTCACACAGGCTTGCATTTGGCCGTAAAATCCAGAAAAGGTGGTAATTTTTAAACTGCCATGAAAAGTTATTAAATATCAATAACCTGTCTTGAAAAGACCTTGAATTTGCAACATTTCAAACCTGCTGTTATAGATATACATTTTAATAATTCTTTTCTCTAATAATGCATGGTAACATTACATTAAGTAATACCTTACCACTGTTATACCGAGGCTGTTGTCTCCCACAACTCTTGCTATAGCGAAATATACCACCGATCTCAATGACCTCATGCAGCACGTGCGTAGCCACCCTTCACTCTTGTCTCCTTCGCTTGCTCTAGCAAGACGTGTTTCTTAAGACTGCTGAAGCGTTCCTGTTTCCTCGACCATTCGGTGATATTTATTATGGTTTGTTCTCACTAATAAACTGCTTTTACGGGGCGTTTGCGGTAGCTACGCTTGGATATAATTTTCCCGCCCTTTTTTCTATATACTTGCGGGGTTCTCGTATGCACGTTGTGTCTTACGTTCCCCTGTTCTAGTATGCTTTGGGAGTTCATCACTTATTTCTCTATATGTTATATGTGTATGTTCTATATTCACATTGCTGGTTTATTTTTCTTGTGAAAATACTCGTTTGTGAATATTTGTGGTGCATGTGTTGTAACCATGTTTTGCTTTTTGTTCATAGTACCAAAATGTCTGACATGGATGTGTCGCCATTATCCACCCCCTCTACCCCTGCAACCCGGAGTTGCGGGGTGTGCCGCAAGTTCTTATCGTCACAGGATCCCCATGATCGTTGCCCGCGGTGCAGGGTTCCTTGCGGGGACACCCGGTGCGTCCTGTGCGACGGTCTTGGGCCTGCGGCATTCGAGCGCTACCGGCTGTATGTGCAGTCCGTTTCCCCCCCTGTGGTGGCCGGTTCGTCCGGTTGGGGTCCCCTTGCGGGGACCACCTCCACAGCTGCAGCGGATCCCTTGGCGGCCCTCGGGCTGTCCGGGGATTCCGTCGCTGCATTGCTTTCTAAACTTGTGGACTCCAAGCTCGCGGCCTTATCTCAGGATAGGCCGCTGGCTGTTCCGTCCCGGGCCTCTTCGGTGGCCGCGGGTTCAGACGCGGGGTCCATCAGTACTGCGGCGGCTCCCGTGGTCACCGGTCCTTCCCCCGAACTGTTGTTCCCGCTATCGGTTAAGGACCGCGTGGCCACGGTTTATGACCTCTTTGAGGACATGCCCAAGCCCCTGCTGGTACTGCGGGGAATCCACGACCGCATCTGGAGTGGTGGGCGGTCCCTTACAACGTCTTATCAGGAGTCTCTATGCGGCCCTACCGGGCCACGTTGAACCTGTATACAGACGCCTCTTTAGTGGGCTGAGGCGCCCATCTAGAGGGGGAGGTGAGCTCGGGGCTGTGGTGCGTAGACGAACTAGGTCTTCACATCAATTGTCTTGAGTGCAAGGCAGTGATCAACGCAGTCAATCACTGGAAGCATCGTCTCGTCGACGCCCGGCTCATGCTGGCGACTGACAACACGACGGTAGTGTCCTATGTGAACAAACTGGGGGGAACCCACAGTCACTGGCTACTCGATCTCACGTTCGAGTTTTACGCTCTGGTGGACAGTGTCCCGTGCCAGGTACACGCCCGTCACATTCCAGGTGTGCAGAACGTACTGGCCGACGCTCTATCGAGGCCTCGGGATCCGAGCCCCACGGAGTGGATGCTTAACCCAGTAGTGTTTCACTGGCTGTGCGAACGTTTGGGTCGTCCGATGGTCGACCTGTTCGCAACCAGGTTCAACAATCAACTCCCGTTGTTTGTATCACCAGTCCCGGCTAGCGGCAACATTTGCCCTACACTCGAATATCTCTGTTTCAGAATATTAGGAGGTTGTTACTGGCGTTTTGACTCGGCTTTTGCCAATCATTACCTCAGAAAGGTTTCTGATGAAGATGTGGAGGGGGTGCACCGTCCTGGGCCGCTGATCACGGCACAAGCGGTCATCTAAGGGGCGTGTCCAGCGCAGTTCCGAACTCCACAGGCGTCAGACCTTGCACGGTGGTCAATCTGGGTCATCTCCAATGTTCCCACCGCCGTGGGTACACGAGTGGGGGTCCCGCAAACCAGCGCACTCACATCACAGGTGAGGCGGCTTTTGGTGTGTTTTGTCCTCATTTGTATTTTGACGATTATGTATTTAATTGTCCGTCGTGTATTCCAACCTTGTGATACATGCTTACGAATACTGGAATTAGGTCATGCGCCTAATGCATACTTTAAGTAGGCTTGCTCGGGGATACACGGTCTGAATGAAATTAATTTCCCTCTTTTCGACTGTTTAACCTGATCCAAGATTTAGCTCACACGGATACTGTGTTCTCATCCGCTGCGGGGATGAAATACCTATCCAGTGGGGCCGTTTGGAGTCACCAATGGTTTGGCAATGACGATTGAGCCTAACGGTATGCGCTTGATAGTGCTTCGGTATTCCTATAGGGTAACGCCTAGCTAGGAGCATGTGCATCGAGTGCTTCTGCCTTGTTGTTTACTCCAGCTGGTCGGAAGGAACACGAGCAGTCAGGTTTCGGGTTGTAGGTGCTCCCCACCGCCTACTGTGGTAGTCAGCCTCGGTATAACAGTGAATTTTCCTATTCGGAATATTCTATAAGTAATACATTACCACTGGGCTGCTGCCCGCCTGTCCGTCCCCTGAGCATTTGCTCTCGCAAGAGACAAGAGTGAAGGGTGTCACATGGCAGCTGGGTGGCTACGCACGTGCTGCATGAGGTAATTGAGAACTCTGTGGTAGATTTCGCTATAGCAAGAGTTGTGGGAGACAACAGCCTCGGTATAACAGTGGTAACGTATTACTTATAGAATATTCCGAATTGGAAAATTCTACAAATTTACCATATCATTAGTCCGTAACACAACTGATAAATAACATTGAAACACTGGTGGGAGATGCCTCAGTTAGTCATACTCAGATTTGCTGATCACGGTAAAGATCGTCTGGGCTTGGGTTTTCCACTGATTTAGTTGACACAGAGTGATAAGTGATATCATTATGAGGTGTGTCACTCGCTACAATGTGTATTGCAGGGCACATTTCCCCATGGTATTGACATCCTGACAGCCGCTGACTACTTTACTGTTGGCATGAGAACCTACTGCTACCAAGAACTCAGGTATGAAGGATCAATGAAACATCATCATTCTGGACCCTGTTAGTCTGGAAGCCTTACCTGCCAAGTGGGCTTGATACAATACCCTATATACATGTACAGTCAACCCTATTAGTCTGGACCCTGTTAGTCTGGAAGCCTTACCTGCAGGTGGGCTTGATGACAATACCCTATAAACATGTACAGTCAACCCTATTAGTCTGGACCCTGTTAGTCTGGAAGCCCCACCTCCAAGATGGTCTCGATGACGATATCTATGTACAGTCAAACACTATTAGTCTGGACCCTGTTAGTCTGGAAGCCACACCTCCAAGATGGTCTCGATGACGATATCTATGTACAGTCAAACACTATTAGTCTGGACGCTGTATTCATTGTTAATGTCCATTTGCATCAGGACGACTTCTCCGGAAACAGCACCTGTCCAGATTAATGTGGTTTCACTGTATGACTGAAGAAAGTTTGCTCTGTACCCATCATTCCTTAGTCCAGACTGTTTCACTGGGAAGGATACCATGTCGGCTTGATGAGGTTTCATTGTTAATACCTTGCTGTTGTCAAACATTTAAAAGTGACAATAGTGTTTTTACGAGTTCCTGAACTAAATCTGAAACGTGACATTGATTAGCCTTGACTGGGGACAAGTAGTGGACACTCCCATTACAGTTTATGTGATTGAAGTAGAAAAGTATTGTGAATACACGTATTAAAGTGTCCCAATGCAAGGACATCTTGGAATCAGCCTTGATAACAAGACTCTGTTATGGGTTGTACAGATATTATTGTTGCAATGTCAAAGAATAAAGATCGGGTCTGATTTTTCATTTGTAAAGTCATTATGAATTTAGATATGCAGATTCAATATTTCAGTTTTAGAAAATGGGGGTGAAAAACAGAAAGAAATAATCCGTCCATGCACATGACCATGCACCGCAAATGTCAGAAATGATATTCCAAGCGGATGGTGGGATAAGAAGAGATAAGCAATTAGTATGAGTCAGGATATGTATAAATGATATTTTTTCACTTTACTAAGTACATTTTTTCTTTCCCCCAGCGTGTACATTGCACAGTTCAAGGAGTACAGCAAATCAATGATAGACCACCTGGCTCAAGTCAAGTCTGCACACTGGGACAAGTAAACACTAACAATTTCAATTCTAAAATTATATTTGAGATAGGAAATTGTTGTTACATATGTTGAGATAATGAGTACTGGACATGTATACAAACAAGGCAGACTCATGTCCATGCTGTCAGCCACCATGTGGTCAATGGTTTATACTCAAGTACAAGATCATCATGTTATTGCTCATCATGTTTGTTTAGCCTGTCATTGGACTGTACGTCTCTATGCTGTCAGCCACCATGTGGTCAATGGTTTATACTCAAGTACAAGATCATCATGTTTGTTTAGCCTGTCATTGGACTGTACGTCTCTATGCTGTCAGCCACCATGTGGTCAATGGTTTATACTTAGTACAAGATCATCATGTTTGTTTAGCCTGTCATTGGACTGTACATCTCTATGCTGTCAGCCACCATGTGGTCAATGGTTTATACTCAAGTACAAGATCATCATGTTTGTTTAGCCTGTCATTGGACTGTACATCTCTATGCTGTCAGCCACCATGTGGTCAATGGTTTATACTCAAGTACAAGATCATCATGTTATTGCTCATCATGTTTGTTTAGCCTGTCATTGGACTGTTCATCTCTATGCTGTCAGCCACCATGTGGTCAATGGTTTATACTCAAGTACAAGATCATCATGTTATTGCTCATCATGTTTGTTTAGCCTGTCGTTGGACTGTACGTCTCTATGCTGTCAGCCACCATGTGGTCAATGGTTTATACTCAAGTACAAGATCATCATGTTTGTTTAGCCTGTCGTTGGACTGTACGTCTCTATGCTGTCAGCCACCATGTGGTCAATGGTTTATACTCAAGTACAAGATCATCATGTTTGTTTAGCCTGTCATTGGACTGTACATCTCTATGCTGTCAGCCACCATGTGGTCAATGGTTTATACTCAAGTACAAGATCATCATGTTATTGCTCATCATGTTTGTTTAGCCTGTCATTGGACTGTTCATCTCTATGCTGTCAGCCACCATGTGGTCAATGGTTTATACTCAAGTACAAGATCATCATGTTATTGCTCATCATGTTTGTTTAGCCTGTCGTTGGACTGTACGTCTCTATGCTGTCAGCCACCATGTGGTCAATGGTTTATACTCAAGTACAAGATCATCATGTTTGTTTATCCTGTCGTTGGACTGTACGTCTCTATGCTGTCAGCCACCATGTGGTCAATGGTTTATACTCAAGTACAAGATCATCATGTTTGTTTAGCCTGTCATTGGACTGTACGTCTGTACGACTTTTGTGTTGGTGTTTTTCAGTGCTATACGAGAGCTGGCGTCCAAATCCTTACACAACCTCACAGCAAAAGAACCAGAGTATGTGGCCAAGACAGGTCAGTGTGTTTGATTGCCAGATGTCTGAACATCTACATGTACCGTATTCGACGTAATAAGCGCCCCGCTCCAAAAAGCGCCCAGGGCGATATTTGTTGATATATTGGCAAGTGAACAATCCCAATTAGCACCCCTTCCAACTGATCAATGTACACAAGACTTATTCATTTGCGTATGATACACACTAGTGTGTTATATGCACCCTTAATTATGGGCAATTTAATTCTGGAAAAATATATCTGTCGTACATAAACATTTCAGGTTGTCAGCTTAAACCACAAAATTTATCTTTCAACTCTGTTTGTTTCCACCAAAATAATATTCTAATAAGAGCCCCCCCCATTCCTAATTTTGAGAGCGCCCTGGGCGCTTATTACATCATATACGGTATATCATATGTGAAGAGATGTGACTTGTATGTGTAGTAGAATGTGAAACAGTCACGTAATAGTAATGTTCTCTCTTCAGTTCTACCTGCCTTGATAGAGAATGCAACTGGAATAGATTTACATCAAAGACATGGAGCCATCCTGGCTGCAGCGGAAGTGGCGCATGCCCTTTCAAAGATTGCACAAACACAGGGGAAGTGAGTGTTTTCTTTTGTTGTGTCCCTACCTAGCCTTCAGTGACATATCGTGGTTGTCAGGCAACACACACATCAGTTAAACATGTTGAACTCTTCCACAAGACAGTGTTCATTGTAAGTGATATTGGGATCTACAATTTCCAGCATTTGCTGTCGTAAGAGGCGACCAGTCTGATCAGGGTCAAACTTGGTGACTTGGTTGATAGCATGTCATCATACCCCAACTGTGTGGATTATTCTTCACCATATCAATCACTGGATTTACATGTCACCATCATATAGCTGAAATATTGCTGAGTGGACGTTAAACAATAAACAAACAAAACTTTTACACATTGTTATCATCCATGTCAGACCATTCAGTTTCCTTCATCTATTGATCTGGGAGAACGGCTGGCCCAGTCGTCTAAGGCGCCATGATTACCTGTGCAGAGTTGCGTCCCTTTGGCATGCCAGAAACCTATGACTGTGGGTTCGAATCCCGGTTCGCCCCGATTATGTTTTTAGGTTTGTCAGCACCATACCCGTGCTCGTGGGTTTCACCGAAGTGGTAAACGTCTGAGACCTGCATCACTTTGGGTTTTCCTCCCACATTAAGCTGAAACGCTGCGATATGACTGGAATACTGTTAAAAGTGGCGTTAAACCAAACTCACTCACTCACTCATCTATTGATCTTGGCTGTTGGGTAAGGGAGCAGTGCAAAAGTTTGATGTCAGATAAAAATCCTAATTCCTGAAGTCTGACGGTAGGGTGGGAATGGGGGTGAACAGGTTTCCTTGTTTCCATCTGACAAAATCAGCTTTCAGGGGGTTTACCGTTCAAGTCAATAATAACTGCTCTAGTCATTATATTTTTACTCTGAAAATGATGGGTACAATGTGTGAAGCCCATTTCTGGTGTCCCCCGCCGTGATATTTCGGGAATATTGCTAAAAGCGACGTAAAACCATATACACTCACTCTGAAAATGAAGAGCATCACTATTGTTGGTAAACTGGATTTACTTGGGCTGTTCTTTCAGTCATGCTATTTAGGGTTCCAGACATGGGAACGGGTGGATTCAGAGAAGCAAATCAGATGTAGACTTAAAATTTATGTACAGGTACATGCTACCATGGTAGCAGCTGAATATATTTCAATAATTCCAACAGCCATGCTGTTTTACATCCCTTGGGACCCACAGTGCAAATCATTCTATTTTATTTTTTGTGTCCAATAAAAGCCTCTCACGTTAAACTTCATTTCACCCCACCTCACCATCTCTGTACATGTAGCCTGTTCGTGATATAGCTGTATTTATATACTCTTTGGTTTGAGTATTGACATTGGACGTGTGGCTTGTTTCACAGGTGTGTATCAGACTTGATAGATGCAGCATCTACAGAAGGCCTGCGTAGTATCGCCAAAAAGGTATGGTTGTTGTCACTTGGTCTCTTCATCAGCTGTTTTCTATAAAGGATGTTAAGAATATCCACTGATCTATTCAGAGTATTGAACTTTTTAGGATATCTATTTCTAAAATCCTTACTAACCATGGTAACAGTGTGGCATAGAAGTATAATTAATAGTATTTAACTTTTTTACATATTGTAACCACATATTGATAAAACATCCATCTATCAGAAAATATCATTATTTCTATATGTCAGTGTGCCTCGTGGTTAAAGCGTTCGCTCATCACGCCGAAGAGCTGAGTTCAATTCCCGACATGGGTACAATGTGTGAAGGCCATTTCAGGTGTCCCCCGCCTTGATATTGCTGGAATATTGCCAAAAGCGTCGTAAAACCAAACTCACTCGCTTACGATAGCTTGGGTTAGAAATTTCAGAGTGATTCGAATGCTTGCCAGCAGACATCCATGGAATTGTTTAAGGAGACATTTCAGGAATCCTACATTTTGCGGGGTCTCCTGAACTACTTTTAGTAACCACATTGACCATTTACCTATGCAGAATAAATTGCTGTTCACGGCCTCTGACATCAGATTTTCAACGATATACAATATATATTAATTCATGAATAATGTATTGATTGATCAGTTCAATGGCATAGGCAGTTATTAAACACCTATATGTTCCCTATGGCTTTGTATCTATGTGTTTATATGGCATGTTATGTGAATATGAGGTAGGAATCACAGAAGTTGAATAAGTAGATTTCTGGACTGACACTCTCTGCTTGGTCTATTGAACTGATTGAGAGTGGATTGTATTTCGGTATTTCCAGCTGCAAGATTCCCAACTGTTCCGGGGTCTGGGAGGTGAACTCATGAGGAAAGCAGGTCAGTTACCATAGTAACATGTCAGATAAATGAATGAAGTAAAGCCTTAATAACGAAATTCGTGCGGCAGTGTAATAACATGGATGCTTGCCGTAAGAGGCAAACTAAGCTTGTCGTAAGAGGCAACTATCGCGATTGGATGGTTTGCTTGCTGACTTGGTTGATGCATGTCATCGTATTCCAATTGCATGGATCGATGCTCATGATGTCAATCACTGAATTGTCTGGTCCAGACTTGGTTATGTAGTAATCAACATCAAATAACTGGAATACTGCTGAGTGCGGCTTTCAGTAAAGTGCACACCACAATTTTTCAAAAGTTGTTACCTGAGAAGGAAAGGTAAAACAGTGACATAACTTGTAATGAAAATGATAAAGAAATATATTGTGAAATGTACTGTTTTATTGGCTATTTCTCACACCGTGCATTGTTGCGCAGTCTGCCATCTCATCCAGAAGCTCTCAGAATCCAAGATGCCATATCACGGAGAACCAATAATCGGTACTGTTACCCTTCTCTATCTTTTTTATGTTTATGTATGTCAAGATTATAATTCAGGGTATACCACAAACACTTCAGTCTGAAGATATGAGAGTAGTCATTATAATGCATCAAACTTACTGGTTCCATGCCTATAATCTACAGTGAGACCACATTAATATGGATGGTACTATTTCCAGTGAAACTGTCTGGATTAATTGTTTGACATGGTATTTCCCTGTTTGAGATTTACAATGAGTCTGCACAGTGGCAGAGGAATATCGATGACGTTTGTCTCTTTCCAGATATATGGCAAGAAATCCTAGACGACTGTCTCTTTCACGTCGAGCCTGAAATCCAGGTCAGTTAAGGAATACATGACTCATATTTGCTGAAAATTAATATTTATATATTTAGAATAATTGATGATGAATACTTTTTGTGTTATTAAGTATTTATTGATTTAGGGAGAGATGAGATTTTCATGTGTGCATGTTTGTGTACTCTCACAGCAAGCTTCCATTGAGGCAGCCCCAGCTTTTTACACGGAGTACTGCCGAGATGCTGAAGGCAAGCTTGACACCAAGAGACGAGGTAGGCAGAGATGCCATCCAGTAGGATTTTGCCAGAAAAATTATGATGTGGTCGACAATCCTGACAATTAATCAAATAGAATATCTCTATTCAATTATGATAAATACTTTGCTCCCATTCTCTGAAAAAACTTCATTTTGAGATCCAGTTCAGTTGATATGATGGTAATGATATCTGTCTGATCTCATTACATTCATGGGGGCGGTCGGGTAGCCTAGTGGTTAAAGCGTTCACTCCTCACATCGAAGACCCGGGTTCGATTCCCGACATGGGTACAATGTGTGAAGCCCATTTCTGGTGTCCCCCGCCGTGATATTGCTGGAATATTACTTAAAGCGGCGTAAAACCATACTCACTAACTCACTCACTTACATTCATGAGTGAGAAAAAGTCTTGCTAAGTTAGTGATAAGAGAGTCTGAGAAGTGACATCCCATCCAAAACAAAGCTTTGTGGCAAATTGGTCCTGGGTTTATACTTTTATCATAATGGAATGCAGATGTATTCAGTGGATTATATGTTGAAGTGAAATCTATTACGATTTTGTAAGACAAAATCACATGATGCTGATGCAAGTACTGATTATTTTCGAAAGTTTAGTACTAATTTCAGATCTCAATTCTGCCAGATATTTCTAAATTCCCTGAATTTGGGGTTTGCATCATCTTATAATGTGACTTTGTGCTTTTATTTCGTGAAAGTTGTGAGGTACCTAAATTGAAGTCTTTGAGTACTGGTCTGAGTTATTGTGATGTCTGTCCCCAGAATTGTTACAATAAAACCTTGTTTAGCCAGACTATATTGTTCCCAGGGAAATTGTCCAGATTAACAATTTTTCAGGTCAGCAAATCCTTGATATGGAGTAGTTTCCCTTGTGTATAGGTACACATGTCCAACAGCAATCTCAGGAAAGCAGGGTTTCCAGACAAGCAGTGTTTATCTGTATGTGACACATATTAAGCTGACATGCTGTGGTATAACTGAAATACTGTTCAAACCAGCAATAACCTCAGCTCAGCTAATTGTCTTTTGGAATGTTTTGACATACCATTCCTAACTAGCTGCAATGATCAAAGGTCAACAGAGCTTCTGCAATAATCTTCTGTCTTTCCATTCCACTGCCATCTATGAAGCAAAATATATGATATTTTCAGATGCTGTTGTGGAGAAGTACTTGAAAGAGCTGAAATCATCAATTGAAATATCCAGGTAGTCAAAAAACCTAGTTTATTTCTTCTTTTTTTAAGTCCACAATGAAAGCTACCTAAAACTGTTACAATCTCATTAAAATTATATCTTAGTGCCTGCTACCACAAAACACTGGAGGTCAATATTAGCCAATCAGAAAGCAGCTTTCTCAAGCTTGATTGCAGTAGTTTAAAACTGGTGACTTCAATTGCAGACTATGCTTTGAAAAATATTTTGACAGAGTTCATGATTAAAAAATTTGATTTTGATGCAATCAGATGTACAACCCGTAAGTGTCGTTCGGAATACATTGTTCTGCCTCTGGCACACAATGCGGGGGGATATTTTCGATGCCTCTTCTATCTGTCCATCCGTAATCATTTCATTACCGGAGCACAACTCGAAAACGTTCAATATTTTTCAACAAAAATGGCCAAATATATCAAACAGATCCTGAAGTGGTGCCTTTTGCTATTTACTCACTCACTCACTCACTATTTACAGATTTTTGACAGTTTTGCTTTTCTCGATTTCCGTGTAAACAATCTGTCCTTAGTCTCATAAGGGGGTAGATTTCGATCCCAGAGTACAACTTAAGAAATGTTCAATATCTTTCAACAGTTTTGGGAGATATATCAAAGAGATCCTGTAGCCATGGAATCAAATTGGACTTAATTTCCGGAGCAGAATTTCAAAACCGTTAAATATTTCTTGTTGAAACTTTCTCCATAGATCAGTCTAGTGGTGAATAGGTGCCTTTTGCTGATTTGGGATTTGGAAAAATACTGAACAGCTCTATTTTCTTTTCAATGTCAGTGAAGCAATAGTGGGGTATTAGTAGCCAAACTCCATTTCCGAATTGCACCAGACCGGGGGGATATGTCTTCTCCTGATGACTCTTGTGTTAACCTCTTTGAGGTTACATGATTAGAAACACATTCTGACTGTCACTTTCCGGACCCGGTAAGCGATGCTCTGATTGGGTTGATGAATGATCTTTCTGACTTGTTCGTAATGGATGTAGTCAGGTTTTATTTAGCAGTAGCGAGAACTAATATCTGATTTTAATGTGATAGAAAACTGTTATAGTGAACAGATTTCAGAAGACAGCTATGCCTTTATAGATGGGCGACATGAAATGAGTTATTTGTGCATGTCAGCTGACACTGCGGAAGTACAAGTGGCTTGTGTTTGCAGGATGGGACACAGTCTAGCACTAGGGGGCTTCCCCCAGTTCATGTTGGAGGGGAAGCTGATGGAAGTCCTCATGGGGTTGGTGCATGCGTCCACCATCAAGGAGAAGTCGGTCCACATGGCCGAGGCGCGCAGAGATGCAGTGAAGGCCATCACTAGGTCAGTGACACGACAGCAGCATGCAACTTTAGCCACTAATCCCAAGTCAGAGTCTGTATAATTTGTTTAGTTTTGTACATTCCTGATAAAGGTCCATACATTGATACTACAATCTGCTGATAATTATGCCAAGAGACAAATTGGGTCTGGCAGACTCTGAAGTTTTTGGCACAGTCTACTATGGGTACTATCAAGCTCTCATTTCATAAGCGCTTTCACCCCCAAAAGAGGCCATAATTGTGCTATTTTTAGTGTTGTCGAGTTATCTACCCTTATGTCCTTGTGCAATATGCTTCAGTTAGACACTGGACACTGAGCATACTGTGAATAGATGGTTTATGTATCCTAACGTACCCTATTCAAACAGTTAAGATGGCATTGCTGATACGTCGATGGATGAGTGAATCAAAACTCAAATTCTGCTTCATACCAGTAGGTGATGTTTTCAACAATAGAATTCACATTCATTCCGAAAGAAAAAAATCCTCGATAAGAGCCATGTCCTCCATTGCCTTGTCTGTAAACTTCCGTTGCACTCGAGTGAATTATTTCTGAACACCTGATTGGTTTGGTACTTTAGCAGACTTTCCATAAATGAACAGCCATGTTGGCGCACAGTCCTTAACACAATTCTGGCAGGTCATTGTTAAAACTCAGAACGTTTTTGAAACTTTGAAACCTATTCACAAAATATGAAATATGGCGTCATACCTCTCTTTAAGACATGACAAATCACAATGAATATGGCTGTTCGAAAATAGGTGTTGTTCTATAATGGGGTACTGGACAATATTATAATATAGACTTATGTCAGTCCATTTGAAGATCTTTTTGTAGAGAGGACCAAGTACTATTGAACGGTAGGATTTGTGACACTTCTTAAAGGACAGCCTGTAACATTATAATCTGATGGAACTGATCACTGTATTTGCCTTTCAGCAACTGCTGCTGCCTGATTTCACTCTCACACACTGCTTTATATGGAGAAATATGCTGAAATATTTCAACCTATGGTATAAAAGTTAATGATATGATCCTCCCTGGTTTCAGCATTGTGAAGACAGTGGGCGTGACCCTGACTG
This sequence comes from Haliotis rufescens, assembly GCF_023055435.1. NCBI lineage: Eukaryota > Metazoa > Mollusca > Gastropoda > Lepetellida > Haliotidae > Haliotis > Haliotis rufescens. Next base: position 22,906,521 of record NW_025963791.1, on the reverse strand, counting down.
GGTCCCCAGGCTCCTGTATCTGTGCTGACAACATCTGTACAGTGTTTGACGCCCTGCTGGCCGCCATGAAGGACTACACACTCGACTCCAGGGGAGATGTCGGATCCTGGTAGGCATGTCCTGGTGTATACTAGTGGTACTGCAATGGGATATAGACAGTTTTGTTTAAGTACAGGATAAACCCTAGCTGGGTAAATACAGATGTTAGAAACTACAGATACTTAAAATGGATGACTGCCTTCAAAAGCTGTTAAGTAGTTTGCTGTGTAGATGTTGTTTTGTGTCCCCAGGGTGCGAGAGGCCAGTATGATGGGACTGGTGGGCCTCATGTCACTGTCAGTCAAGGAGGACCCACAGCTCATCACTCCAGATGTGTATGTTATCCTACTGTCATGCTTTGTATGGGGCTAGAGTAAGGGATATATTTGGGTTTAGCCCAAGTTCTATCAGTATTGAATTTATATCATGGTGTAAGTATCAATGCCCCCCCCCCCCCCCCCCCAGGCACATAGCATCAGAGGACAAGCTCCCTGTGAAAAGACATGTCCATTGCTGGTTAGGGGTTGAGTCCACTACTCACACCCCCACCGCTCCGTCATGTTGCTGGAATATTTCTGAGTGCACTGTTTCACAACAAACACAGGGGGCATGGGTGGTCCAGTGGTCTAAGGTGCCACAATTTGCTGTGCAGAGTTGCATCCCTTGGGCACACCAGAAATCTATGATCGTTGGTTCGAATCCTGGTTCGCCCTGATTGTTTCCAGGTTTGTCAGCACTATACATCATGCTCATTCACCAAAGTGGTAAACGTCTGACGCCTGCATCACTTCAGGCTTTTCTTCCACAATAAGCTGACTTGCTTTGATCTAACTGGAAAACTGTTCAGAACGAACTCAACTCACTAACTCATTACCATTTGATACAAATTCAAACTATATCCAGACTTTATATAC